>NC_136266.1:88893505-88916005 GCF_964187855.1 Myxine glutinosa
GGGAACATGGGACAGACACGATTATATATCTAATCTAATCTTATTCATTCACATGGGAATACCGTCACTCGTTATTGATATTGAAGCAAACCACGAAGACCCTCAGATATTAATTGTATAATACAGTGACGGTCATGCCTGGGGATACAGTCATTCCCCAGGCAATGGCATACAACATACAGGTTCCCTAGTTAGTTAATTCATTAGTCCATGTGCAGATAGTCCTTCCCTTTTGTGTAATGGGTTTTACAGCTCAATATGTGTTGTGTGGCATTAGCTAGGTTTTCCCCTTATCTCCCCATTTCCTTTTGAGCAAGTATACAACATGTACAACCTAGAAACACCTGCACCATGTTAGCTAAGCCAAAGCACTTGCGACTTCTCGTAATCGAAGCAAAGCCGAAACACCTCTGCCCCTTCAGCAGCTAAGCTAAAACACCTGTGCCGCACCCACGGCGAAGGCGAAACGCCTGTGCCACAACAGCAGCTAAGCCGAAGCACTTGCG
This sequence comes from Myxine glutinosa, assembly GCF_964187855.1. Taxonomy (NCBI): domain Eukaryota; kingdom Metazoa; phylum Chordata; class Myxini; order Myxiniformes; family Myxinidae; genus Myxine; species Myxine glutinosa. Next base: position 88,894,012 of record NC_136266.1, read on the forward strand.
CAACAATGGCAGCTAAGCGTTTCCCATAAACAACAAGTTTGAACATGCCAGAGGCCCTCCTAATCCTCGCCAAGAGTCCACCCACACCAAGTGGATATATAAGTGCCACATTTCAGACATTGAGGTAGGTGATTTTGATGTGTGTGACTTTTGGCTCGGAGGCGGTGTACAACGAAAGACAGGCTGTCTGAAATGTGGCACTTAACTGGAGCGAGCGGTGCCAAGCTGTGGGACAGAGTTTGCAGAGCGGGGCATTGGACGAGCAATCAATCCTGGGGCTGTGCGGGGTGCATTGCTAAGATCAAGGGCCAGACCGATTTATCATCTGGACCACACCCACCCCTCCTCAGTGCACACCTTAATTAAAGTAATTTCTCCACTTTACCCCTCACCTAAGTGAATGGGAAACCATCAGCCATCGTTCGGTGAGGCAAGAGGTCACGAAAGCCTCACACAATCTTTATTTCTTGTCCATCTACCCTTCTGCAGGCGATTCTTCATGGTTTTTTTTTTTTGTATACAAGATCGAGGCTCGTGTAAGAGCTAACATCAATCACAAAAAAACAAACTGACATACAAAACATACAAAAAGGGAGCGGGAGACAAGATGAGGAGAGAGAGGGAAGCACACAAGTACAACAGCAGAGAACAGGGACAACTTAAGATCTGTGGGAGGGAGGGGGCTTGGGAGGAGGAGGCATGGGAAGAGGTGGGGGGAAGTATAAAACACATGGACACTGCTGGAACTTCCAGGAAAGAAAAAAGTCGCTATTTCCAAAAAAAAGTGGATTTGGGCTGAATTAACGGGGGTAGAAGAGATCAAGGTTTTGGATGGGGGAAGATAAGAGATGGTGGTGAACAGCTGTTTTAAAGACCTGGAGGGAGGAGTGGGATTGAAGAGAGTGAGGGAGTTTGTTCCAGAGGTGGGAGTAAAGAGGAGTGAAGGTGAGCAGAGAGTTGATTTTGGCAATTTCACCATAAGAGGGTTACTACTGGCAGATCTTGTGTGACCTGTAGGAATATTTGGGGGACAGAGCACAGATAGAGCTGGGGGAGCAAGGCCGGATAGGAGTCGGTAGAAGACAGAAAGACGACCTACCTGCCTGCGGTGAGTAAGTGAAAGGCCCTCGGAGGTAGCTTCATTGCAGGAGATTCCAATGATTCTGAAAGCTTTGGTTTCAACAGCGTGAAGACAAGCAAGGTGAGAGGCAGGAGCACCAGCTCAGAGGGAAGAAGAGTATTCCATAGAGCTGCGGATAAAAGCCTTGTATGTGGTGAGGCGCTCAGGTGTGCCAAGGAAGGATCTCGCACGACGGAGGATGCCCAGTCGGCGACTGGCTTTGGAGGCCAGCTTGGAAATATGGTTTTCCCAGGAAAGATCATGGCAGATAGTGAGACCCAAAAGATTGAGTGACAGAACTTCTTGGAGAGGATTGAATGTGTTTAAATGCTAGACACTTTAATGTGTTTAAATAGTTAATTGTATAAGCTAGACAGATCCCGACAATTCTGCTCTGTGTCCCTGTGCTTTGTACATTGTTCATCCCTTGTTTGTGTTTATCCCTTGTAGGTCAGCGATGCTTGTATGTTGATTGCTCATTGATTGCCAATACCCTTTATTGCTCATACAATCATTGCTTATTGATTGTTTATATGCTCCCCCTCATCCTTCTAAATATAATCCCCGCTCGTTGAACTATGCTTTCAGATGTCCTTGATGTATTTCTCCTTCATTGGTTTCGCACCATCTGCACCTAGTGTTAGCCTGGGAGATTTTAATTCCCCAACTAATTGGCTCTAATCCGGTGTGCACTGGCATTTTTACTCAGCTGCATCTATTTAAGATCTGAAGATGAGATAAGATCAGTGCATAACCGACGGCGTGTTCCCTGGCTGGAAACCCATGTGACCCTCATGTAAGTGGTAATTATGAGGAGGACCTTGGGTTGTGTGGTCAACAAATTGGCGTTTGCGGTTGGTTAGCAACTTGCGGGAGTGTGAAGTTATCCGTGCCAGGTATCCTCAGGTTGGGTAGTCCGGGAGGAACCAAGGCACTCCCGCTTGTATTACATCTCAAAACCCATGGCTGTAGCAATACCTTCAACAGCAAGGATAAGGGAGTTGATTGGACAGAGGAGGCAAAAAATATTGATTTTGTGTCGCAAGTTGTGACCACAGTGCGGGCGGTCATTTTTGTTGGATTAACATAGACCGATACCTCTTGCTTGGGCCATTAAAATTGTCAGAATTTTACTCTTCCAAATTTTACTTTTATTGAGCTGCATTGTTCGTGATTATATTTGCACCCAATGTTTATTATGGAATAAAAATGTCTTCAGTTATTTTATTACTTTCAAAGTCGAAGATTTTTCAAGTATATTGGTTGGTCTTGTGCGTTAATCTGTCTGTCTGTCTGTTTGTCTGTTTGTCTGTCAATCACCTACAGGTCACATTTCCAAACTGATCGTCATAAAACGTTACCAAGTTGTAGAAGTTGTCCCAACGAAGAAGCTTATTGTTTTTGAGGTCAAAGGTCATCTTCAGGTATACTTTTCAAAATCATCACTTTTTCATCCGATTGACTTGAAAATTAAACAGTAATTTCATAGTGGGTCAGTGAATTAGGAAAACAACTATATTTGAAGTCAAAGGTCAACAAGGTCAAACTTCTAAAATCCTCAATTTTCATCTGAAAGATGATCAGTTTTCATCTGATTGACCTGAGCATTGATTGAGATCGTTAATTCTAATCTTGATGAAACGGACAGATGTATCCATGGCAACTGTTTATGGGGGGGGGTGGGGGGGGGGGTGCAAATGTCGTGCTCTGCATGATGCCTTTCTTGTTTTTGTTCTTTCACCAGTCTTCCATGAGGTTTTGCGCGTGTGTGTGTGTGTGTGTGTGTGTGTGTGTGTGTGTGTGTGTGTGTGTGTGTGTGTGTGTGTGTGTGTGTGTGTGTGTGTGTGTGTGTGTGTGTGTGTGTGTGTGTGTGTGTGTGTGTGTGTGTGTGTGTGTGTGTGTGTGTGTGTGTGTGTGTGTGTCCCTTTGTTTGATTTTTATACAATTCCACACCCCTAGGCCAATCTCCAACAAATTTTAATGTTTTTATTTTTCCTAATGTTTTTCATTTAGTTGTTTTTTTATTTTTCAGCATCATTGCTGTGAAACAAATCGTGATGTTTTCTTATCTTAAATCATATTGTGTAAGTGGTTGTTTCGTATAAACATGCAACAGTGCTTTGAAAAATCTTCCACTCTGTAGCTCGAATTATTTCTGCTGATTGGTTTGTTGTTGTTCACATTGTTGTCATTAAATGGAAATCTTTTCAGCTATTTGGTGTTTGAAGTGAAGAACATATCGCAAACACAGCTAGTTGCTGCATTTGGTCCTGATGGAATAATCTGTGGTCCTCATGAGACTTGGTTGTTCTCAAATGGAAAATTGAATGGACTTACCTAATGCATTTGAGGAAAATAATAATGCACATGGAATTTCTTTCTCTATAACTTACTAGCAGAAGTACCCGGCATTGCCGGGCAGGGGAGGGGTGGGGGAAGGGGAGGGGAGGGGAACGGGGGCGGGGTGGGGGGGAGCGAGCCCCTTGGCAAAGCGAGCGATTTTTTTTTTCATAGCGTCATAGCGTTCATAGCGTCATAGCGTTCATAGCGTCATATCGTTCATAGCGTTCATAGCGTCATGGCGTTCATATCGTTCATAGCGTCATAGCGATTTTTTTTTTCATAGCGTCATAGCGTCATAGCGTCATCACGAGATCGCTCTGAGCGTCATAGCGATTTTTTTTTTCATAGCGTCACATCGTTCATAGCGTCATAGCGTTCATAGCGTCATCACGTGATCGCTCTGAGCGAATCAGCGCCCACCTGCTCTGATTCCGTTGATTCCGTGCACTGAAATGCGCTGAGGTAAATATGAATAAAAAATATGGATCGTCAAATATTTTGAGTTCGGCCATGTTCGTCCCAGGCTCAATGGCCATGTGTATGCCAAATATCAAGCACGTAAGCCTCTCCGTTTAGGAGTCTATCGGTAACATTACACACACACACACACACAAACTGTGTTATATATATATATAGATATGATCACTCAGGTCACTACCACCATATCTAACCCACAACTCACCTCTGAGCTGTCTAGGCTGGGTGTGAATCTCAGCCCAGTTCTAAACTGTCATCCTGGTTTTCGTAGGCCTGGCGAGGCATTAATGTGTGTGTCGACCCTGAGATGGACCTTAAACTGGGCATCCTTGTCTTCTAGCATTAGTTGGTGGATGTTAAAGATAATTGAGTGTCCTTTGCAAAGAGTAGGCAAGCTGTTGTCAGCACACTGATCAGAATACCATTTCCTGCCTGGGTTTGTGGTTAGTAAATTATCTGGTTTTCTTGGATATCACTTCACACCAAGTTATCCCGCTTGTGATCTACAGAGTGCATTTATTGTCTGGTTCAGCAGCTCCCACACTATAAACGAATTCACGTTCTCAGGTTGTTCTCATGTCACATGTGAACGCTCATCTGCGGCTATGAAGGGTAACCATAATGAGATGATTATCTCATCCACAATTGACTGTGTGACATTTTCATATATTCACTTTAATGATTATGAGTTTAGTCATTCACCTCTTCTATTAATTTGGCATGCTTTATATTTGCATATATTTTTTACAAGGTGTATCAAGCCTTATACCTAGACATTAATTGCAAATAACATGGAGGTATATTTCCACAAATCTTATGGAAAAGTTCCTGATTACTTTGTCGTGTTGTCCAGCAGCTTCTGATGTTCATCCAGCTGTATCCAAGATAATTGCTTTTGTAGCAACCACAAAAAAAGATTCTTTGAAAGATTGTCTGCTTTAATTGTACGTTTCTGCAAATATTAATTTAAGTTTAAAAAGTAAATAATAGTTTTTTTGATCAGTACTAATATTTCGGATTCATTTATTACGACGTTCACGCGAAGCAAAAAGTGTGGTTAAGCAATTGTTTTAGGTCCGTTCATCTGTCCATCTTATCAGTTTATTACCATAATTTTATGATCATGGAATAGCTTGTTTAAATAGAATGTTCTATTTTGAACACGAATCAATTGGAACATCAATAGGAAGACAAGTTTGCCACTTTACTGTACTTTGGTTCTGGATTTGGACTGACCGCGCATGCGCAGAGAGGAGTGAGATAATATTTTTACATTGTCTGCCTGCCTGCCATATTGAAAATCATTCCAAACAGGAAACTTACTGTTTTTAATGACGTCATTAAGGACACAAACAACAGGCATGAATAACTAATGTAACGTGTTAGATAGGGTGATATAATAGATCATAGCCGAGATATAATAGCCGAGATCGGCACGGAATATCATACACCGCCCAAATAATACAGACAGAAACTATTCACTGAAAGTTACCATTTATAGAACAAAATGCATTTTAAAGGAGAAGGCCTGTAACATAAAGGCCATTCATTGAGACCCCCTCACTGATTTATCTCAACTCTAATTCACCATCAAAGTCGCTGGGATAGTTCAAGTCTCAGTTTCAGCTAAAGTTTAGAAAATCGGCGAAATGTATTCCAGCAGCCGTTTTGAATGTGTCTGGTCGGACGAGATGTGGACATGGGGAAGGAGAGAGGGGAAGGGGAGGAGAGAACATTCGCAGGGCTTCGTTATTTATATTATTACTTAGTAAAAGTACAGCGACTGAATACTGAAGTTTGGGATCGAACTGTCGTCCAATTATATATTTAAATATTCCTGGGGTGCAGAGTTATTTTAAAAGCAAGTCAACTCTTTTCCAACCATGCAATTAAACAATAAAATACTTCAAAAATGTACATAATAATGTAAACTAACTATGGAATACAATGTTTATTAATAACTTTTGGTTTTAATCTATTTTTACTTTGTAAAGCGGAAAGTTTTTAATACATTCAAGTTTAAAAATGAAGAAGATTCATGGGGTCCATAGGCCTCTGACAGGCCTCTGATGTGCATTTTAAGACTGAATCAACACGTCTTCGATCATAAATTACTTTTTGAAGAAACAAAGGTACGTTTTTATTACAACTCAAGCAAAGGAAACTGGGTAATGCCTGTTTCGTTCGGCGCGATTGTACACCTCCCAAAGAAGATGCGTTTCATAGCGAAACGAAATATCGTGAAATCTTTGATAAAATTTTTTTGGTTTTAGTCAGGTTCACTATGTAATTTCGTTGGAATTTTTGGGGGATTTGGAAAACTATATATTTTTGGAAACTATCTATATTATAATAGCCGTAGATGATTCTGTCTGTCTGTTGGGTGTCTGTCCGGGGTGTGGCTTACTCGGTTTGCAGAGTAGCTCCACCCATAGCTCCACCCATTCTGGGAGTGGCTTCATATAATTATAAACAAATATCCACCATTTTATTAACTCGCATAGCTTTGAGGCCTGTTTTGTAGGCCCGTGGTGTCTTGCTCTCTCTCCCAGTTTTATTTCAAATCAAATTCGATATATCATTTCATTTTTCACAGTCGCTAACATAGTTTTAGACTCGGTTGAAAAAAAACGGGAAGAAAATCCAATGAAAGTTGCCCTTTATAGAACGAAATGAATTCTCAAACGCCTGTAACTTCAAGGCCATTGAGTCTCTCTCACGCCTTTATCTTCAATCTAACTCATCACATGATTTCATTTTTATCGATGGTTTCAGACTCGGTGTCAGCAATAACTGAGAACATTCCACACACGCGGGAAAATGCAGATATATTTTTAAAAATCGCGTCATGGTGTATCATACACCGCCCAACATGACACCGACGGCAACGTGTCAATATATATTAAAAATTCGCTTTTGCTTTTCCGTTAAGATATATTACTTTTTCGTTTGATGACAGTCGTCACAAAAACGTCAACAATGATGCCGACATATATTTCTTCGTTTTTATTTCGTTCAACATTATTAGCCGGAAGTAAAAATATGTTTCAGGAAATTACCGAGATATTTCTTCGTTTTTTTTATTAGTTATGTGCGCATACACTTTAAATAGGTTTATTTGAAATCTTTAATTTTCCACAAACATTCCACACACGCGGGAAAATGCAGAGATATATTTTTAAAAATCGCGTCATGGTGTATCATACACCGCCCAACATGACACCGACGGCAACGTGTCGATATATATTAAAATTTCGCTTTTGCTTTTCCGTTAAGATATATTACTTTTTCGTTTGATGACAGTCGTCACAAAAACGTCAACAATGATGCCGACATATATTTCTTCGTTTTTATTTCATTCAACATTATTAGCCGGAAGTAAAATGAGATATTTCTTCGTTTTTTTTATTAGTTATGTGCGCATACACTTTAAATAGGTTTATTTGAAATCTTTAATTTTCCACAAACATTCCACACACGCGGGAAAATGCGGATATATTTTAAAAAATCGTGTCATGGTGTATCATACACCGCCCAACATGACACCGACGGCAACGTGTCGATATATATTAAAAATTCGCTTTTGCTTTTCCGTTAAGATATATTACTTTTTCGTTTGATGACAGTCGTCACAAAAACGTCAACAATGATGCCGACATATATTTCTTCGTTTTTATTTCATTCAACATTATTAGCCGGAAGTAAAATATGTTTCAGGAAATTACCGAGAGATATTTCTTCGTTTTTTTATTAGTTATGTGCGCATACACTTTAAATAGGTTTATTTGAAATCTTTAATTTTCCACAATATAATTTACTTGCCATTTATCATTTGATGATTACGAGACACTTCTTCTTGAGGATCGCGACAATTCATGCGCTGCGTGGAAACTTCTATTTCCAAAATGAATGAGACGATCGATGAAGAACGCAGACTTGAACAGGATGCAGCAAGAAAACGAATGAGACGGGCGAACGAGTCCATCGACGAACGTCAATGCAAACTTGCAGGGTCACCCGTGGGAATCCCACGGGCATGGATGTGTGTGACATTTCGACATATTGAGTTAGATGCCGCACATTCATTTTTACAAAATGGTTACTGGCAAGTCATCAGATCCAGAAATGGTGTAATGAACATTTTATTTACGCGCAAGCAAGAAAGCAAGACGGCCCGATTTCCGATTCCGACGGGCGAGACGGGCCGACGGGCGAGACGGGCCGACGGGCGAGACGGGCCGATTTGGAGCAAGAAAAAGAATGAGACGGGAGAAAAACGAGAGAAACGAGACGGGGAAAGCCGATTGGAGAGGCGAGTGAGGAGCGATTGGAGAGGCGAGTGAGGAGCGATTGGAGAGGCGAGTGAGGAGCGATTGGAGAGGCGAGTGAGGAGCGATTGGAGAGGCGAGTGAGGAGCGATTGGAGAGGCGAGTGAGGAGCGATTGGAGAGGCGAGTGAGGAGCGATTGGAGAGGCGAGTGAGGAGCGATTGGAGAGGCGAGTGAGGAGCGATTGGAGAGGAGAGAGGAGCGATTGGAGAGGCGAGTGAGGAGCGATTGGAGAGGCGAGTGAGGGATTGGAGAGGAGAGGAGTGTGAGGGATTGGAGAGGTGAGGAGTGTGAGGGATTGGAGAGGTGAGGGATTGGAGAGGAGAGGAATGTGAGGGATTGGAGAGGAGAGGAGTGCTAGGTGGAGAGAGGAGAGTGTCAGGTGGAGAGAGGAGAGTGTCAGGTGGAGAGAGGAGAGTGTCAGGTGGAGAGAGGAGAGTGTCAGGTGGAGAGAGGAGAGTGTCAGGTGGAGAGAGGAGAGTGTCAGGTGGAGAGAGGAGAGTGTCAGGTGGAGAGAGGAGAGTGTCAGGTGGAGAGAGGAGAGTGTCAGGTGGAGAGAGGAGAGTGTCAGGTGGAGAGAGGAGAGTGTCAGGTGGAGAGAGGAGAGTGTCAGGTGGAGAGAGGAGAGTGTCAGGTGGAGAGGAGTGAGGGGTCACATATTATGTGAAATAAATAAATTGTGTTTATTACACCATTTCTGGATCTGATGACTTGCCAGTAACCATTTTGTAAAAATGAATGTGCAGCATCTAACTCAATATGTCGAAATGTCACACACGTCCATGCCCGTGGGATTCCCACGGGTGACCCCACTATATTTCTTCGTTTTTATTTCATTCAACATTATTAGCCGGAAGTAAAGGTTCACATGTTCATTTCACGTGTGCAAAAACAAACTCCATTTCACGTGTGCATGGACATGAAACACAGATGGGAAATTGCTTAGAGATATTTTGTTCGAAGCAATTATACACCGCCCAAATAAAATATTTCACCAATACACCGAGGGAATTTCAGCGAATTTCAGCGAATTTCACCGAGTTTCAGGAAATTACCCAGAGATATTTCTTCGTTTTTATTTCATTAGTTACTAGCAGAAGTACTCAGCGTTGCCGGGCGGGGGAGGGGGGAAGGGCACGTACACTTTAAACATGTATATACATGTGGGATGTGGGATATATACATGTGGGACGTGTGTGTGTGTGTGTGTGTGTGTGTGTGTGTGTGTGTGTGTGTGCGTGCGTGCGTGCGTGCGTGCGTGCGTGTGTGTGTGTGTGCATATATGTGTATGTGTGTGTGTATATATATATATATATATATATATATATATATATATATATTGTAACGAATTTGAGAAGTGTAACAGTTTTGGAGAAGTGTAACAATTTTGGAGAAAGTGTAACAAATGTGAAAAGTATGGTTTTGTTTTGTGTAACACCCTCGTAATGTAAATAATGGTCGCAGCCGTCCTCCTAGTTAATTCCATGAAACTTACACACAGGCCACGATATATCTTTTTAAATAGTTTATTTCCTTATTCCATGTAGGCTAAATATGTGTTTCCCACTAGATTGACTCTGCATTGTATCAAACGAAATAAGCGTAGGCCCCTTTCAATTTCCCCAATCATCTCCGCTCCCCCAAAGTTCCTTTCAAAAGCGGTGCGAGTGGTGTTCAATCCCGCAAGCCGCCATTGCCCATGTGCTCATCTCGGAGAAGAGGGGGGTAGGAGCCGCCAACTCACAGGCGTGGCACGTCGTCATGATCAAAGGAGGAATCGGACAGCCCTAACAGCCAACCAGCACCGCGGTTAGCGACCCGGTAGGCGTGCCCTCGCAGCCGGCGGCTTGATTCCGCCCCAAGTAATAAAAGCGACTGGAAGGGACTGCTTCAAGAGATGACACGAGAGATGACACGAGAGATGACATGAGAGAGGACATGAGAGATGAGCTGTGAGCTGTGAGCTGTGAGATGAGAGACGCTCCAAACCAAAAAGGAGAGATACTTGGAGAGGAAACAAGCGTTGGAGAGACGCGCTGAGAGGAGGGAGACGGCTCCACCAGAAGGAGAGGAGCAGGTGTGACCGAGCCATCGCGTGACGTCCACAGCATCAGCAGCGTCGACGCGACTGAGGGTTTTCCCGCCAAAAACGCGAAGAATTGGGAGCTGCTACCTCCAACCCTGCCGGTTGCAGGGACCTGACCCTGCCTCCCTCTCCAGCAACCCACCTCCGCCATCCCTGCCTGCAATTTCCCCCGTGTAAGTGTGAACGTCGTCTGTCTTGAATGTTGTCCTGGGGTTAAGTAAATTGAATAGTATAAGTTAACGATTCACTGTGTGACTGCTTCTTCCATCCATTGCTTGTAAATAACTTTGGTCGCTCCTTCTTTTTGCTTGTGTGTGTATAATAAATCTGTTCTTCCTCCGTACTCTGTCTTCTTCTCTCTTCCTTCTCTTTCGGTCGCTTTAGAGGTTTCCCGATTGAATATCTGTGGTGCGATCTGGTCAACGTTGGGGGAGTCGGGCCAATTGGGGATCCTGTAACGGTCGCGGTTGGACCATCCGCTCGGCCCATCATAACATCTAAACCGCGATCCGTAACAATTGGTAGTCAGGAGTTGGGATTCGAACCTGGGACTAAATTTATTTAGCCCAAATTTTGGACACCAATTGTACTATTGGCCGTAACAATTGGTGTCTGGGAGTGAGATACGGACCCGAAGCGCGCTTAACGCGCTCAAAATTACAAGCTGCCGAAATTTGTTTTGTTTTAAAGAAAAACCCGAATTTGAGATCGCGCCATGGACAATCAAGGCGATCGGATGTCGGTGGGGGAGATAGACGGGTTAGGGGTAACCCAGGACCTAGGGGAAGAAAGGGAGGAGGAGAGCAATGAGGAGGAGGTTGAGGGGGTATCAGACGCACAAAATGGCGCCCTCGCGCACGAGGCTTCAGACGCACAAAATGGCGTCCTCGCGCACGAGGCTTCAGGCGCGCAAAATGGCGTCCTCGCGCACGTGGGTGTAGCGGCACCAAATTTTGCCACGCCCGCGACCGTAGCAGCGCCGCCGTTGGATTCGGACCTTTTGTTGCTACAAATCGGGGCCCTTATGGACAAAATGAGGGACGAAGCAAGGGCTGATAGTGAGCGATTGGAAGCCAGAATGGGTGAGCAAATAAGGAACGAAGCAAGGGCTAATAGTGAGTGATTGGAAAGCAGAATGATGGGGGCAATGAGGGACGAAGCGAAGGCTCAGAGTGAGCAAATTGAAGCAACAATAAACGGAATGAAGGCCGATAGGAAGGAAAGGGAGCAGAGGGACAGAGACCGCAAGTTGGGCGAAAGGGTCCCAGGGGTGCACGAGGAGGTAACGCGGGTCGAGAAGCGCCGGTTGAGCGAAGCGGAGGAAAGCACGGGTACAATGACGGGGGTAGAAATCGCGACACGGGGTTTGGAAAAGCCGGCGACCGATGAGGTAGAGGGTGTTTTATTAAAGCCAGCGGTCGTCGAGGTGAGTAAAGAAAAAGCGGAAGTGGGCATTGAAATTGAAGAGATGACGGAGGTAGCCCGGGAATTGCAGGGAGAAATGGAAAATGTACAAAGTCCCTGCTCAAATCATGATGATGTACTCGCTAATCCAAATGGAAGTTTGCAGGTTTTGGTGCAGGGAGGAAGAAGAACCCCGAAGGTGAGACGTGCTGTGTATTGTGCGGGGAGATTTTGTAAGAGGATGTTTGGCGACAAAATAATTTTCGCGCGCTTGGGATCGAGGCAGGAAGCATCCGGGCGTTGGTGAAGGGTCCCGTGTGAGTGGAAATGGCACGCGTGGGAGGAAAAAGTGTGCGTCGGCGAGTGGGTGTGTTATAAAGTGTGGGAGTGAAACTGAGTGCGAGCGAGAATGCACGTCGGGGTGTACGGAGTGTGACATGAGGAGTGAGTTGGTGGTGGAGCGGGTGCGAGAATGCACGCTTGGAATGGTCGAGGGTGTGCGAGGAAGCACACCTGAGTTAGTGGTAGCGCGGGTGTGGGAGAGCCCATGTGAGCGCGTTAGTGGGTGGATGCAAGAGTGCACGCCCATGGTGAGTGTTACGGAGGACGTAACGGAGGAGAGGTGTGGACCAAAGTGTGCGCAAGAGTGTGCGCGAGAGGTGTGGTGTGTAACAGGGAGAGCGTTGGTGGAATGTACGGACGGCGTTGGAACGCCGGGTTTGGTGAGGGTGAAAGGGGTAGCGTATGCGTGTGAGCATGCAGGTGAAGCATCGACGGTAACCGGGTTAGCGGTTAGGGCGACGGATAGCCGATGCAAGCACTCGGGGCGCGGGGTGCTTTGTTGGGTGCGAGGCCCGGCGCGGGTCGATGCTGCGTCGCTTCTCTTCGAAGCGTCGTTGCCGATTCGGGCTTGGCCCCGCCCCGCACGGTCGAGTCCGGGCTTTGTCGGGCGAGGCGACCGGTCCGGTTCAAGGGCGAGTGGGAGGAAGCGGAACGGTGCCCCCTCGTGGGGACGGGGTTCCGACCGGGGGAGATTGAGCCATCGGGCCCGGAACCGCAAGGTGCCGCGCCGAGATGGTGCGTGGAATCTCGGCCCAACCAAACCACCTCCCTTGAACCGAAAGCCGGACGGATTCAACCTGCAGGTGACCAAACCACCCGAATTCATTGCTCGGCTTTACGAACCGAGTTTAATGATGTCACGACGCACCGAGGCTAGGATATAGTGGACTGTGATGATGGTGATAGTGATAGTGATAGTGATTTGATACGAAATTTATAATAGTGGGTAGAATTGGCAGTAAATGGAAAATTTTTGATTTGTTGGATTTGGACGAGCGAAATTGATAGTAGGACCTCCCCGATGTGGTGGGATGGCAAATCCACCATCCCTCACAGCGGGGGGCAAAGGAGCACTAGCTTATGGGGTTGATGGCAGTGAAAACTAGCCCGGGTGGGTTAGGATATTGTGTGTAGGGACCTAGAAGATGACATTAGGTGACGTTAAGGTTAGTTAGTGACTGATACCTGTAGTGGGGACGCAGGTAGATTAGCGTGGATGATAATGACGTGGGAGCGCAATAGTTTAAAGGGACGACTGGGAAGCGCAAGTTTCAGAGGGGAGTAGTTAGATGAGATGATGCCGTGTGTTTGAGAATTGAACAGGTGTGATTGCACAGGTGTGCAACTGAACAGGTGTATGGAGCAGTGTATGAGTGAGTGATGGTGATGTGTATTGTGATGACCAAATGGTCCAGGAAGAAAGGAGGGTGCAGGTGGCACCAGGTGTGAGGGCACAGGTGTGCAACAGCAGGTATGGAGAATGGTAGTGTGGAATAAATGGAGTATTGGAATGGATTGTCGTGGAGTGAGTATGGTGGCAATTGTGGAGTGGAGTGGATGGTGCGAAGGTGTGAATGGGGGAAGAGTGGACCCCCATCACGGATACCCGGGGCGGGTAGAGTAAGTGTTAGGTAGAGGATATAGGTAAATTGTGGTTGGATATTGGCATCTGTGGTGCGGGTGAAAGAATGGTCTTTGGATGGGTGCATTAGTGTTGTGGAAATGGCTGGGCGTGTAGCCTGTTAGTGTGTGTAGTTGGGTTGGGCGCTCCACCACTGTGAGGATGTCGGCCAGGTGAGGCCGCAGGTGGGCTCTGGGAGCCGGTAGTCGTTGTTGTGGATGGGGCCCGAGGATCCGGAGGACGGACCCGGGTAGCCCAGTGCCAGAGGGCACCGAGTGGGGTGACAGAGCCAGGAGGGGCTTTCCCCAGTTAGTTAGGTTAGGGTGAGGAGCAGGTAAGCTCGGGTGGAAACTACAGTGGTGGAGGTGTGCAGGTGGGTAGACCTGCTGGGAGAGCTACACGCCACAGCCCAGAAATTGTGCGAGGGCACCGGGAGATGAATCGGGGGAGTGAGACCCCAAATTGAGAAGCACCACAGTTTGGTCAATGGGAATTGGTTTTTAGAACCCATAGTGTAAGTTGGCCAATGGATTGGCGGGGAAAGACCCCGGGTAGTGTAAAGGGTGTTAATGTCATTTAGAATGTAGTTAGGATGAAGTCTCCTCGCACCATCTGCGTCCACTCACCTGAGGTGACAGGTACTCCACACCATGCCATGTTTTGATTATTTTTTATGATGCAAATGTTTTGGATTGTGAGACGCATCATGACGTGGGTGTGACATTGTGCGTAATTCCATCTCTCCCTCCTTATGAGGATTGATGATGAATTGGTGATGGCAAATTTTGAAGTAGAGGGATTGGAGACAAATTTGGTGTAGAAGGGAAAGATGGGGAAGACAAGACGTAGTGACGAATTTGTAAAGGTGTAAATTCTTGTAAATATGGGGTAAGGGCAAGGGTAGTGTAGGTGACAGGGGGGGGGGGGGGGGTAACGTACGGTAGGGACGAGTTTTTCTCACTTCGCTCTCCGTACGCACTTCACCCTGCATTGCCTTTATTGACGTGTACCCTTGTGACCTTACCCCTCGCTCATTTGTCTTCCCCCCTTTTGTCTCCCACTTGAGGACCTGTGCGCCATTGGGCGCCGAGGGGAGCGTGCGTGAGGTGGCCATTGTGTGCACGAGATTCCCAGAACCAGCATGCATTGCGTTGATGTACCACTTTATGGACCGCTGTTCTGCGGCCAAGTACCACTTGATGGACCCCAGGTTCTGGGGCAGGGCACCTCTGTTGGAGACCGGCCATAGTGGCCAGGGAATCTTGCTTGCGGACCTCGGTAAGGTGGCACCTATGCCAAACAGGTGGACCACCCTTAGTTGGCCCCTGAGGCCCTAAATAAAAATGAACACAAGTTGTGCTTTTTATTATTTCCAAGTAGGCCGCATGAAGCCAGAAGACGTCGGGAAGAACATCGGCCCAGCAGAGAAAGAGAAGACCACCACCAGTTGTTTTGTTGTGTTTATTATAAACCGTGGTGACTGTGCACCGAGTGGTGCTTTTGGTGCTTTGTGGTGCTTTTGGTGCTTTTGGTGCTTTGTGGTGCTTTTGGGTGCTTTGGTGGTATTGGTACTGGTGCATCGATGCAATGCGTGCTGTCTCCTCCCTCCCAACAGGAATTTCTTTTTCTTGTTCCCTAAAAAGAAAAAAAAAACACAGGTCCTGGGTTGCGTTGTAAATAAGAAATAACGTCATTGTAAATAATGCTCCCCACCGTAAATGTATAGTTTGAGAACAATTCCGTAATTCGGTTAGCTGTGGGCTTGAGTCTGTTAGACAGGGTGCAATGCAATAGGGGGACATACTTATTTGTGTTTTAAGATTGTCACACTCAGGGTCAGGTTAATTGTAGAGGGAATTACACCTACGTGTCACACTAAGTTAAAGTTTTGTAGGCCCGAGGACGGGCCTGAAGAAAGGAGGGTGCAGTGTAACGAATTTGAGAAGTGTAACAGTTTTGGAGAAGTGTAACAATTTTGGAGAAAGTGTAACGAATGTGAAAAGTATGGTTTTGTTGTGTGTAACACCCTCGTAATGTAAATAATGGTCGCAGCCGTCCTCCTAGTTAATTCCATGAAACTTACACACAGGCCACGATATATCTTTTTAATAGTTTATTTCCTTATTCCATGTTGGCTAAATATGTGTTTCCCACTAGATTGACTCTGCATTGTATCAAACGAAATAAGCGTAGGCCCCTTTCAATTTCCCCAATCATCTCCGCTCCCCCAAAGTTCCTTTCAAAAGTGGTGCGAGTGGTGTTCAATCCCGCAAGCCGCCATTGCCCATGTGCTCATCTCGGAGAAGAGGGGGGTAGGAGCCGCCAACTCACAGGCGTGGCACGTCGTCATGATCAAAGGAGGAATCGGACAGCCCTAACAGCCAACCAGCACCGCGGTTAGCGACCCGGTAGGCGTGCCCTCGCAGCCGGCGGCTTGATTCCGCCCCGAGTAATAAAAGCGACTGGAAGGGACTGCTTCAAGAGATGACACGAGAGATGACACGAGAGATGACATGAGAGATGACATGAGAGAGGACATGAGAGATGAGCTGTGAGCTGTGAGTTGTGAGATGAGAGACGCTCCAAACCAAAAAGGAGAGATACTTGGAGAGGAAACAAGCGTTGGAGAGACGCGCTGAGAGGAGGGAGACGGCTCCACCAGAAGGAGAGGAGCAGGTGTGACCGAGCCATCGCGTGACGTCCACAGCATCAGCAGCGTCGACGCGACTGAGGGTTTTCCCGCCAAAAACGCGAAGAATTGGGAGCTGCTACCTCCAGCCCTGCCGGTTGCAGGGACCTGACCCTGCCTCCCTCTCCAGCAACCCACCTCCGCCATCCCTGCCTGCAATTTCCCCCGTGTAAGTGTGAACGTCGTCTGTCTTGAATGTTGTCCTGGGGTTAAGTAAATTGAATAGTATAAGTTAACGATTCACTGTGTGACTGCTTCTTCCATCCATTGCTTGTAAATAACTTTGGTCGCTCCTTCTTTTTGCTTGTGTGTGTATAATAAATCTGTTCTTCCTCCGTACTCTGTCTTCTTCTCTCTTCCTTCTCTTTCGGTCGCTTTAGAGGTTTCCCGATTGAATATCTGTGGTGCGACCTGGTCAACGTTGGGGGAGTCGGGCCAATTGGGGATCCTGTAACGGTCGCGGTTGGACCATCCGCTCGGCCCATCATAACATCTAAACCGCGATCCGTAACAATATGTGTGTGTGTGTGTGTGTGTGTGTGTGTGTGTGTGTGTGTGTGTGTGTGTGTGTGTGTGTGTGTGTGTGTGTGTGTGTGTGTGTGTGTATATATATATATATATATATATATATATATCAGGGTGGAGCTTATTTTTGAACCTTTGAAATATGATCTTCTTACCCTCCCAATGTGTTCCTATATATGAAATAAAAATTCAGGCAAAATATGAGCACAATTGAACAATATTTAGGGGTAGCGCAATGATGGTAAAGTTTCTGATACCCCAAAGCTGCGGCCGCCCTTTTATTTCGCATACTACTGATAATAGATTAATTCTGTTGATAAATTAAGAACCCAATTTTAACTACTAAGTAAATTGACACTCTCTCCTATCATCATACACACAACATGCAATCATTGTGGTAAAATTAATTACTGGGAACACAGATAAAACCTTTAAGTTATAAAACTCTGTGCTCCATTAAATAAATAATTACAGTAGTAATATGTACATTGTACATACACAATATGTGTTATAATAAAAGAGTAAAATGTTCGTTGAGCTAGAGTCTGCTAGACAATAAATGCTAAAATGAGATGTAGCGCTGACCTGGGAACGCTTATCACCATAGTATCTAAAAGTAAACACTGTACATAGGTGTATCACAGAACACTATTTGAAAATAAAAACGAAGTTATCACAGGCTTTGCAGAGAATCACAGACACAATGGGTGCATAAACATGGTATAATATTATCACAGATTATAGAAGCATAATCATTGTGGTTCAACTGGTTCATATCTATTATCCAACCAATCATCCGAATCGCATTGTTTTGCTGATAAATTGATAATGCAAATTTTCCATGAATTTATATTCCAGATATGTTCAGACTTGTTTACTGTTTGGACTCAATGGACTGACTATGCTGACTAAGCAACAGCTGCAACACTGTTGCAGCAGTATGTTTGTGTAATTGCTTGAGGCATTGTGCTCACTGCTCAGTTATTAATAGAACTTTTTGAATTTTCTTGATTCTTAATTTCTTAATGCTATGTTCTATTTCTTTCAGATTCATATCTGATTGAAAATGTCATCTGTGGAAAAAGCAACAAGATCTCAAACCAAGTTGTATCTCCTTGGCGACTCTGTGACTGAATTAAGTGGCAGCAAGTTGCCATCATTGCGTATAGCTCTTGGATTCTTCCTACATCACCATCTCGATCTGAAGGAGACCGTAAGACAATCGTCGGATGTTACCATCACGGAAATAGCTAACTTTTGGAAGAAAGCTAGAATCCCGATGAGAGCTCATCAAAACTGCCAAACCAAGCTTGAGCAGACATTTGAAGAATGGCGTCTTCTGAAAAAGAACAAAGCGCGAACGTCACCAACTCAACTCGCGAGAGAGTCGGCTTTTGTTTCCAGGCTTGAAGACCTTTTTGATGTCGCTCACGCTGATGCTCTGACCAATACATCAGTATTACAAGAAGACAAGGATTTCTTGTTAGCCCAGCGAGAAAAGGGAAGAAGGGGGTCGCTGGCTGGAGTAGATGTAAAGCTTGCTGCGAAGGAGAAAACGGCGTCCAAAAGAGAGGAGGAAATGCTTGCCAGGCGACTGCGAATGGAGCAAATGAAACAGTTAGCAGCTTCTACAGCTGAACTGATTTCATCTGGTTCTGAATCTGAAAACAGCTCAGCAGAAGATAGTGAAAAGATGGAAACTGGGGACAATGCAAGTGAGGGAGCTGCTGGAGGCATCACATTTCAGACACGAAAAATAAAGAGGCGGCGAAAAACTGTCGTTACTGAAGAATTCGCAGCCGCTCTAGATCGCACAAAAGTGTCAGACCGCAAAGCCGTTTTTGTTATAGCAGAAACTGCCAAAAGCTTGGGACAGAACATTGATGAACTTGCTCTAAACAGAGACTCAATTCGCCGACAAAGAGTACAACACCGAGTCCAGAGATCTGCAAATATAAAGGCGGAGTTTCAGGGTTACGTTCCCCTTGTTGTTCACTGGGACGGCAAACTGATCCTTGATCTAATTGGAAAAGAGAAGGTTGATCGCCTGCCAGTATTGGTTTCAGGGAAAGGAGTTTCTCAGCTACTCACAGTTGCCAAGCTTCCATCTGGAACAGGCGAGGCTCAGGCTGCTGCTGTCTTTGGAGCTATTGAAGACTGGGGCGTAGCTGACAGCATCCGAGCTATGTGTTTTGACACGACCAGCTCAAACACTGGTTGGATCGCTGGTGCCTGTGTCCTCCTAGAGCAGAAGCTTGAGAAGGAGCTCTTGTCACTAGCTTGCAGGCATCACATTATGGAATTGATAATTGGTGCAGTGTTCCAAGTGTGTATGGGATTGGGAGCCAAATCTTCTCCCGAGGTTCCACTCTTCAAACGCTTCCAGGAATACTGGGGATTCATAGACACGGCCAAGTATGAACCAGGGATTGCAGTGGATGATGTGGCAAGTCTAGTGGAAGACATAAAGCAAGGCACTATCGATTATGCCAACAAGCATCTTGAACAGAGTCAGCCGAGAGATGATTATAAAGAATTCTTGGAACTTGTGATTGTCTTTCTCGGTGCTGCTCCTGCCAGAGGAGTGCGATTCATGTCACCCGGAGCAATGCACCACGCCCGCTGGATGTCCAAAGTAATATACTGTCTCAAGATCTGGATGTTCAAGGCTCAATTCAAACTGACTCCTGCAGAAAAGAGAGGATTACGTGATGTGTGTGTATTCACAGTACGTGTCTACCTGACAGTCTGGATCTCTGCACCTCAAGCATCAGGTGCTCCTTACAGTGACCTGCTGCTGCTGAAGTCACTGCTTGAATACTCATCAATCCATCCAGTCATCTCAAAGTCAACATCACGCAAGTTTTCCAATCACGTGTGGTACTTGTCACAGGAACTTGTTAGCTTGGCTTTCTTCGACAGTCGGGTCAGTTCGGCAACCAAGAGACTGATGGTGAGTGCCATGAAGAATGAAGAAGACCAAGATCAGGATCATTCCAAGCGAATCACTGTTGCTCTTGATTCATTCAAGGACAAGAACTTGGAAGATTTCGTCACAGCAAGGTCAATGAAACTTTTGCGAATGATGGAACTTCCAGATGGGTTTCTCGCGGTTGATCCGGACTTGTGGGATGACAGAGACGACTACAAGCAGGCTGCAGAAACAGTCAACTCTCTAAAAGTTGTCAATGACTACGCTGAACGTGGAGTGGCACTCATTCAGGAGTACAGTGGGTTGATAACCCGCGATGAAACTCAGCTGCAATTCCTGCTGCAAGTTGTCGAGGACCATCGCAGAATGTACCCTGATAGCAGAAAACATACACTGTCCGGGATGCCATGAAAATAATAAATTTGGGGTTTGCTGGACATTGTCAGACTGATACTATGAACTCTGTCAGAAACTGAACAAAGAATTCACTATTAACGTGTTCAAAAATAAATACTGTGTTCAAGTGTGTTGTTTAAAATAAATTAAGATATAGTCTGATATACTCGTAATTCGTTGAATTTTTATAACTAGGACGTGCCCGTACGTGGGTGCCCGTACGTGCGTGCAAAAAAACATGCGTGCAAACAACAACAAAAAAAAACTTTGAAACCACGTGGCAGTAACGACCACAGGACCCCCCCCCCCCCTCTATTTACATGAATGGTTTGGTCCATTCGCAACGACCACAGAACCCCCCCCTCTATTTACATGAAATGGTTTGGTCCATTCGCAAAGCCAAAGCGAACGGCGAACGGCTAAATCGCCATAGCTCGGTAACTACTTCTCCGATTAATATGAAACCTTGAAAAGGCACATCCTCGGGTCCCCAGCAATATACCTGGCAAGTTTAAAGTATATCGGACCCGTGGTTGTCGAGAAACAGCGGTCACAGACAAACGACAAACACACAGACATACAGAGATTACTGGAATTATAGATAGATATTAATAATGTTTGCGGCCCTTGAACTACCCCTAAACATAATAAGTTAGTGCTCAAATGTTTTTATGCAGTGTTTCTATATTATATGGAACAGATTAAGGGGGTAAGACTTTCAAAAATAAAACTTTTGTTTTTATTAATTTTTTAAGCTCCACCGTAATATATATATATATATATGTATATATATATATATATATATATATATATATATATATATATATATATATATATATACAGTGGAACCTTGACTTACGAGTGCCCCAACTTACGAGTTTTTCGAGATACGAGCCGTCGCTCGGGCGGTTTATTGCTTTGAGATGCGAGCCGAGATCCGAGTTACGAGCTTTCGCCACCCGGTCACGTGGTTATCTTGCCGTGCACGTACAGTATCTCTGTCGTATAGCGCTGCATTTTTGTTTTCGCATGTTGGTTATTTTGAGTTTACGCCGCCAAGTGGGTTCCGGTCACGTGGTTATCTTGCCGTGCACGTACAGTATCTCTGTCGTATGGCGCTGCATTTTTGTTTTCGCATTTCGGTTATTTTGAGTTTACGCCGCCAGGTGGGTTCCGGTCACGTGGTTATCTTGCCGTGCACGTACAGTATCTCTGTCGTATAGCGCTGCATTTTAGTTTTCGCATTTCGGTTATTTTGAGTTTACGCCGCCAGGTGGGTTCCGGTCACGTGGTTATCTTGCCGTGCACGTACAGTATCTCTGTCGTATAGCGCTGCATTTTTGTTTTCGCATTTTGGTTATTTTGGAAAATTTCATGTTCATGTCGAACATTTCATGTTCATGTTCATATTTTCATGTTCATGCCATGCCAGGCCACAACTTGTTCAGAGTGCCGGCGATAGCTCGCCTTCTCTTTGTGGAAAACACGGTGAGATCCTTAACATCCAACAACTAATGGGACGCAAACGGGGCGCCCAGTTTAGCGGTACACACATTGATGAATCACCCTGCCTGTGATTCACCCATGACAGGTTATAGCTGGGTCGGGATTCAAACCCAGGCTGGACAGTTTAGACTTTAGAGTCAAGTGTGCGTACCTCCAGTCCAGGCCATCCTGCCAACTTGTATGCTGCATACAGGTGAAATATAAAGCTCGAGATATTTTTATATAT
>NC_136266.1:88921005-89023505 GCF_964187855.1 Myxine glutinosa
ACATGGAACACATGTCTTCTCCAACAAGATTTGTGGTACCGAAGGTCAATTGCGTGTGCATCACCTGGTGAGATACATGTGTTGAATCGTGTTTTCAATAATGCATCTTGGGACTTCTCTACAGCCTCTCCAAGCTCTTGACCAGCATTTTCAGTCCTAACATGGTAGAGTAGTTGGCCATCATCTTTTTGGCAGAAGAAACACTGCTCTTTATCCAGTGGCACTGTACACGAGCGTGTGAACGGGGATGTTGCATCAGATGTTGATGAGCCTGGCTCGTCCATTTCTGTGCTTCCTCTCTTCTGTCCGCGTTTTTTTGCAGTATAGTGTCCAGTTGTTACTGCATGCGCATGGCGGTCTCTGGCACGTTGTATCTCGCTCTTGTTAGTTGCACTGGAGTAATAAGTGCGATGCCAAACTGCCTTCTCTGTAGAGAGTGTTTCTTTTGTGCTGGAGTCGTTTATGGACTTGAACGTAGATGCCATCATGCAAACTGGCCCTTTCTTCTATTGTCTTCAATAAATGTTGGTAGGAATCTATTCTGGGGTTTAACACCAAGGATCCTTTCTTGACATCATCAGCCTTGCATAAAATGCACTGCTTACAGTTCGTGGACTCCTGGGCTTGCCCTGCCCCTTCACCATCTTGTTGCACCTCACTCATAATGTGACATGTAGAACCTGCAAAGACAGCAAAGCAAAGGGAACCGTCACCGATATATACAACCACCACCACAGACATATTGATGTATAATAGGCTACAAATACACTACCACCATCACCACAATATCAGGTATATTGCTCAGTATATAAATAATACAAAAACACACGCTGTAAACTAATTATTTTCCTCAGCTGTACCCTGGGGATCAAACAAGTTCTCATGAACATTAGGAGTATCTGTGTGTTATTTGGCAGTATGCCACAAAGGCCCACAAAGGGCAAAACACTCGCAGTAGAATAGTATTTCTCATTACAGTCAACACAGTCAGGTTCAGCATGTCCAGATTTTAGATTTCGTTGGATTGTTTTTGGGATTTAGAAAAATCAAAGCTCCATCTTATTTAGAAGATGAGATCCTGAGAAACATCAATTTTACGGCGGCCAGTTTGAAAAATCCAAGATGGCCGCCACATAGGAGCTCTATGGTCATGTCTAGCTTATCGAACTTGTTACCATTGGATTCGGGGCCCTTGAAAATGTATGTTTAGCCGTTAGAATCAAAGCTTTATGTTGTTTAGAAGCTGAGATATTGAGAAACATCAATTTTACGGCGGCCAGTTTGAACAATCCAAGATGGCCGCCACATAGGAGCTCTATGGTCATGTCTAGCTTATCGAACTTGTTACCATTGGATTCGGGGCCCTTGAAAATGTATGTTTAGCCGTTAGAATCAAAGCTCTATGTTATTTAGAAGCTGAGATATTGAGAAAAATTAGTTCTATGGCGGCAATTTTGAAAATCCAAGATGGCCGCCATACAGGAGTCTGTGCAAATAACAACATTGGTTTTCTGACTGACTATACAATATAGTTTCCAAAAATATATAGTTTTCCAAATCCCCCAAAAAATCCAACGAAACTTTAAATCTGGACATACTGAACCTGACTATTTTCACACGAGTTTTCAAGGCTAAGTCCAGGATTCATCTCCAGGATTAATAAACCAACTCCATTTCACGTGTGCATGGCGCTGCAATTCACAGATGTGAAATAAATAAATTAACACCGACGGGAAATAATATGGTCCGGTAATTATGATTATAATCGCTGCGGACGTGGCCGCTGCCATTTGTCGTGATCCCGTGCTGTCACGTGTTGCGGATGTTGTTTTGTCAGGTTATTGGTGTGAGTTGCTCTCAACGTCAGAATATGCTCCACATGCGTCGCGTGCATCCGAGCTGTCTTTAGCTCAAGGTTACGTAATGTGGGGCATGTGGGTGGTTATTCCTGCTTCTTTTGGTCAGTGCAGTCTCAATGAGTTGCATGAGGGTCATTTGTAACCGCCATTTTCAAAATGAATAAAAGAATGAGGGAGCAGAACGAGACCACCAATGAACGTCGTGATCCTCTCCCCTTCCCCTGTGTGTGACCCACACCCCTGTGTGTGACCCACTCCCCTGTGTGTGACCCACTCCCACGTATGTGACCCCCTCCCCCCCCCATGTGTGTGTGTGTGACCCACTCCCCCATGTGTGACCCACTCCCCTGTGGGTGATGCACTCCCCGGTGCATTGTGCGTGATGTGGGAGGGATGGGGGCGGAGAGGGAGAGGATTTGAGCTCTTGAAGTCACATTTTGCATGAGATGTAATTGCACATTTCAAATTATATTTCCCATGTGCATGCACATGCATTTACATGTTATCACAAGTAAATAAATTGTGTAGATTACATCATTTGTGGATCTGATAAATTGCCAGTAACCATTTTGTAAAACTGAATGTGCAGCATCGAAATGAAGATGTACAAATGTCACACACGTCCATGCCCGTGGGATTCCCACGGGTGACCCCACTAGTTATAGATATCTATCTATAATTCCACTAATCTCTGTGTGTATGTTTGTATGTATGTTTGTATGTATGTTTGTCTGTGACCGCTGTTTCTCGACAACTACCGGTCCGATATACTTGAAACTTGCCAGGTATATTGCTGGGGACCCGAGGATGTGCCTTTTCAAGGTTTTAAATTAATCGCAGAAGTAGTTACCGAGCTATGTCCAAAAAACGATTCAACCAATCAGAGAGCAGCGAGCTATCACGTGTGCCGAACGTGGCGAACAGACTCTGCCTCGGATGGCACATTTGAGAGCGTATTCATTTATTTCCCGTCGGCAAACTATGTTGGCGCTATGTTGGCGTTAAACTATGTTTTAAAACTAATTAAAACTAATTTGCGATTCTTTCGCTTTGCGATGCGATTTGCGATTGCGTTAAACTCGCTCGGGCGTTAAACTATGTTTTAAAACTAATTAAAACTAATTTGCGATTCTTTCGCTTTCCTGCGCCTTTGTGCACGCGATGGCGATTTCTTTACCAAACTCCGCAAGCCGTTCGCTTTGGACCAAACCATTTCATGTAAATAGAGGGGGGGGATTGTCACCGCACTCGCAAGCCGTTCGCTTTGGACCAAACCATTTCATGTAAATAGAGGGGGGGGGGATTGTCACCGTACTCGCAAGCCGTTCGCTTTGGACCAAACCATTTCATGTAAATAGAGGGGGGGGGGATATAATTTTAGATATAGATATAGTACGGGCATGCCCTCGTTACTTTAAACGTCTTTAAATCTTTATTTAAATTGAATTGTATACTTGAACACCGTAGAACACAAATGATACCAACTTTGTCCACAACTTAATTTTTTTTACACTTGAATGCCTAACAGGATATTTTTTTAAAACTATCTTTAAAATCATTATTTTATCAACATAGACGTATTATTCTTGAACACTGTGTGGGTTATCGTGTTCTATGAACTCGAGTATTTAATGCATGTTTCACGTTGAACAAGCCCTCAGTACTGACTGAATGAATGATTGAGGAATGAATGATTCTGAAAAATGCATTATGATGTTGGAGAGGTCAGTTGAAGTTGAAATGCATAACTATGTTGCAGTAATATACTGTTATGGATCCGGGGGACGGCACTCCTGTTAGCAAGGGGAGGGGGGGTTAATCCCCTTGTCCTGTTAAGCTGGCCGTCTCCGCCGGTCCTGGAGCTATCTCGCCACTTCTGGTCAGCGCTGAATAGGGTAGTAGGCCAATTATTCCTATGACCTAATTACCAGCGCCTTCCGGTAAGTGAGGAAATGAGCCCCGCCCGAGCCGCGGCTGTAATGGACATGCCGAGCGAAGCGAGCCACGACTCAGGCCGTTAACAAAAGACTAAACCGGACCATAGCGGTTGGCCAAAATCGCGCCACAGGTATTCAATCAGGGAAAAGACTAAAGCGATCGGGGGAGAATGAAACCATAAGGGTAAGAAATACCAGATATTTATTAATTATGTACACCAAAACCAAGGAAGAAACGAAAGGTAGGACTGTACAGGAAGAGGAAGAAGCAGATACACAGGGCAAACCTTAAAACAGTCTTATATTATAACCCCGGACAAACAAACTGACTTACACGACAGGGAATGGCAGGAAGGAATGGCTGGAAGGAGGAGAAGGTCCAGGCAGACGGTAGGGCGTTGAGGTCCGGCTCCAGGAGTGGACTCGCGTCGTGGCGGGAAACCCTAGCAGGCAGCGAGTGCGTCTCGTGGACCGCGAGCGGACGTTACGTATATCGGGGAAACTGGGATACGGCGTACGTAATATGTGGCTCGTGCCAACGCTCTCTCTCTCTCTCGAACAAGGTTCGTATCATCAACGGTCCCCTGCGCAGTCCGTTACCATCAGCAGTTCGTGGCGCAGCTCGTACCAAAAGCAGTCCGTGGCGCACTCCCAGCTCCGCTCCAGCTCATCAACCCGAACTCCTTCTCACCTCACTTTTTTTTTTTTTTTTTTGTATACAGAGTCGAGGCTCGTGAAAGAGATAACATTTATCAAACAAACAAATCAAACAAACAAGCAAACAAAGTATATAAAAAGGGGAGCAGTTGACAAGATGGGGAGAGAAGGGGAGGAAGCACACAAACACAACATTTGAGAGCAGGGACATTGGGAGATGTGTGGGGGGGGGGGGGGGGGGCAGGATAGGTATAAAATGCAAGGACACCAATGACTTCCAGGAAAGAAGTCGGCACCTCAAAAAGTGGATTTGGGGTGAAATTAGCGGGGGTAGAAAAGATCAAGGTTTTGGATTGGGGAAGATAAGAGATGGTGGTGAACAGCTGCTTTAAAGACCTGGAGGGAGGAGTGGGATTGAAGAGAGTGAGGGAGTTTGTTCCAGAGGCGGGAGAAAAGAGGAATGAAGGAGTGAAGGTGAGCAGAGAGTCTTGCTTTTGGCAGTTTAACCATAAGAGGGTTGCAGGCAGATCTTGTGCGACCTGTAGGAATATTTGGGGGACAGAGCCCAGAGAGAGCTGGGGGAGCAAGGCCGGAGAGGAGTCGGTAGAAGACGGAAAGACCACCAACCTGCCTGCGGTGAGTAAGTGAAAGGCCCTCGGAGATAGCGTCATCGCGGGAGATTCCAATGATTCTGAATGCTTTGGTTTCAACAGCGTGAAGATGAGCTCGGTGTGAGGCAGGAGCACCAGCCTAGAGGGGAGAGCAGTACTCCATTGAGCTGCAGATGAAAGCCTTGTATGTGGTGAGGAGCTCAGGTGTGCCAAGGAAGGACTTCGCACGACGGAGGATGCCCAGTCGGCGGCTGGCTTTGGAGGCCAGCTTGGAAATGTGGTTTTCCCAGGAAAGATCATGGCAGATAGTGAGACCCAAAAGCTTGAGTGACAGAACTTCTTGGAGAGGATTATTCAGAAAGTAGATGGGAGGGTTGTCCAGTCGGTCTTTTCGGAGAGACATCGTAAGAGTGTGAGATTTGTCAGGATTGAAAGACATGTTCCACTTGTTTGCCCAGTCTGTGATTTTGTCCAGGTCTGCAGAGAGTGAGGAGGCTGCAGACTGCCGATCTGAGGGATGAGGAATGGAGCGGCAGAGAGTGGAGTCATCAGCAAAGAGATAGAGAGGATTTTCAAGAGAGTCAGAGAGATCATTGATGAAGACCAGAAAAAGCACAGGGCCCAGAACACTGCCTTGGGGAACTCCAGCCTGAACAGGAAGAGGAGATGAGAGAAACCCATTCAGGGCCACACGTTGACTACGACTAGAGAGGAAGTCCGCCAGCCATGTGTGGAGATTTCCATGGATACCAAAGGAGGAGAGTTTGGTGAGCAGAGTGGGGTGCCAGACCGTATCGAAGGCACGTGATATGTCGAGGGAGACAGCTCTAATTTCTTGTTTGGCATTGAGGACCTCCATCCATTGTTGAGACAGCAGAAGCAGCATGTCCAGAGTAGAGTGACCTGGTCTGAAACCAAATTGATGATCAGAGATCAAGCCATTGGAGAAGAGGAAAGATTTCATATCCGAAGCAATGATGGAATTCCATGACTTTGCTGATAATTGTGAGAAGGCTGATTGGTCTGTAGTTGCTAGGATCTGTTTTTGCACCTTTTTTGTGCAAAGCGGTGATGTTGGCTGATTTCCAAGCAGATGGCAGTTGACCTTGAGCAAAAGAGAGGGTGAAGAGAACAGAGAGAGGGAGTGAAAGAGCAGAAGAACAGGATTTTAGGAGCCGTGGGCTGATGCCGTCAGGTCCAGTTGCAGAATCAGAGTCGAGGGTTGACAGAAACTTTTCCACCTTGTCAGGAGGAAAGGACACGGAGTCCAGGAGCAGCTGGGTACGACTGGGTACAGTGGGTACAGAGAGGGATTGTTTTGGGACACAAGATTTAGAGGCAAACACAGAGTTGAGGCATTCAGCTTTTTCACGTGCGGAGTCAGCTGTGTAGCCGTTTGAGGTAAGGGAGGGGATGGAGGGGGAACAAACACCAGAAACAGATTTGACCAGACGCCACCAGGATTTGGAAGAGGGAGACAGATGAGAGAGTTCGGTCTTGAGAACGGAGAGATATTGTTTCCTGGCTCTCCTGAGGGTGGACACACACTTGTTTCGGGCTTTGTGAAAGGAAATGAGATTTCCTTCCGTTGGATTTGCTTTCCAGGAGACGAAGGCAAGTTGTTTCTGGGCAACAGCCTCACCACAAGATTCCGTGTACCATGGATGGGAGGAAGGGTATGACAACTGAAGACGAGATGGGATAAATCTGTGCATGAGAGAGAGCAATTTACTTTGGAAGAATTCCCAGGATGAGTTGATGTCAGAGGTGGTAGAGATGGGAGACCAGTCCAGATGATTGATGGCTCTCTGATCTCCTTCTCACCTCATCTGCTGAAGCAGTCCCTTGCAGCCGCTTTTATTATCCGTTGTTGTATCAAGCCGCCGACTCCGATGACACGCCTACCGGTCAGCTCACCTCGGCGCTGGTTGGCCGGCAAGGGCTCGCTGGCTCCACCTCTGATGATGAGTTCACGTGCCACATCTTGTTCTTGTGGTTCTGCCCCCTTTTTCCTCGGCTTGAGACCGCGTGCTTAATGGCGGCTTGGTGCCAGCAAACAGCCCAAGGCAAACGGCAGTGAACGCTATCCTACTGTTACTGCACTTTGACGAGCGGGAGAGATGACTGGGAAAATTGAAAGGGGCCTATCTTATTTGATTAATGCAACGCATATTCAACTATTGGGAACAGATCCTCAACTGAAACACATAATAATGAAATAACTACAGAGAGGTCCTAAGGTTCTCTACGTGTTGTACATGGACTATCTCGGGTGCGATCTTTAATAAAGCCAATTGATGGGGATATTTACAGGGGATCATTTATAAGGGAAACATTTACTAAAATTTACTAGTGAAGGTTCTAAAAACCGTAACAATACATTATATATGATATTATGAATGTAAACATTGCCAAATATACTTTCCCTGTTGCCTCTACCCACACTGGAAATGGAATGCTGAGTTTTCTGCAAAGCAAAAGGTTCATCATGCCCTTTGGAAGAAAAAAAAATCAAAATGGATTTGCCAGCTGAGGCTCTTGCTTCAGAATAACCTAGCTTTGTAAAATAAAAAAATAAAAGGTGGGAAGCACAGCAGAAAGACCTTTACGCTTACCACTTGGCTCAAAGCGTTCTGTGTAATCATGGTCCATACTTGCATCTGCCACTACTAACCACCATCCATCTGACAGGAAAAGATCACCTGCCCTCAGTCTGATGGGAAAGCATTTTGAGCCTTTGTCTGCGGGTGAATCGAGGTTGAAATTCCTTGAGGGATGTTACAGCAATATATATTTAATTCCGCGCATCAATTGACTATTCGACCTTCATTTTGGCGAAAGACATTTGTCTTTGACAGGAATTCTAGAATGCAAATTATAATTGCAATAAAAAAAAGATTTCTCAATCAGCATTCACCATGTTGGCAAGGTTTCCACTGTCTCTCTCAACAATGTCTGTCTCTCAAAATAATTTGACCAGTGCAGTGCTCGTCATTCCTCAGTGGCATATCTCGGATAATTTCTCATCCACTTGGATAGGCCTATCCTTGGAGAGGTGATACCAACTTTGTCAACAACTTTATTTTTCTACTC
This sequence comes from Myxine glutinosa, assembly GCF_964187855.1. Taxonomy (NCBI): domain Eukaryota; kingdom Metazoa; phylum Chordata; class Myxini; order Myxiniformes; family Myxinidae; genus Myxine; species Myxine glutinosa. Next base: position 88,929,163 of record NC_136266.1, read on the forward strand.
GTACATGTGAATGCCAAACAGGCTGAGTGAACATAGCTCTGGTGTGCCTACATGATCTAGTGGTTCAAATCCCATACACCATATTGATTTCTCCAAATTTTCCTTTGTCAAGTAATGACTTTGTAATCCATGTAAAGGTACACATTATTTTATCCTGCAATTGTCTGTCCTTGTATAGAAGTACATTTATAGGTGTATAAAAGTACACCAGCATTTATTTGTGTCTTCCATGAGCCAAAGACATTGTATTTTAAATTTGTGTTAGTCTTCTCTATTGATATATTTCTCAAGAATCACGACCTGTGGACACGAGTTATTACAGGTTTTCTATTTAGTTTTGTATTTAAAATGTTTGCATGCATGATGCATTGCATGTTACATTTCACCAACTGACATTTTAAAAAATTCCATTAAATCCCATTGCAAGGAACAGCAGGTATCTATGATTAGCAGTCTTCAGCAATCATTGGTGGGAGGGATAATGAGCATAATGTCTCCACCTTGAAGGTCAATAATGGCCCAGATAGGTTTTCATCTGCAATATGCAGTGGTGACATCATTATTATCCTGAAGCTTGCTTATCTTCCAGAGACTTTAATTCCAAATCATTCATGTTGCCATCGTCAGCAGAATTTGAACTAGTAAGCTCCATCATTCGAATCTTATATATTCATCAATAAAGAAATACTATATCGAAGCACATGAATCCATTCTAATTTTCCCTTTTCCCACTGACAAGAGTGGTGCTTCGCTACATCTGAAAAGATGGGCATGCATTACATTGTCATTGCACAGCATCTTCACCGCTTAGTGCATTTTATTGTACGAAGGATCAAAAGAACAGAGGAAAAAGATGAATGAAACAATGAGGAAGAGGCTGACGTTACTAAAACTTAGGTGAACATGAAACACAGATATGAGAACATCATAGAATCCTCGTAAATATGGAACTCTCTAAATGACATAATTTGCCCCAGAATACTTAGCGCGCATGCCCACAACCCCTTAGCAGTAATGTTCATTCAGGCATATTTCCATGTTTTGTGTGTGTGACATAAGGATTGTACCCTAAAATGCCTCACAAAGCTTCGAAAAGAAACCAAAAATACTTGGAAAAGTACTTGAGAGAAAGGGATGTATGTGCCTATGCACAATGAAAGAGTTGGAGAATTTTCTCAGTTCACCAAAAGAACAGATCTTGCAGATTTCTGTAATGCAAAAAACTCCTGATGATGTGGGTCAGTGCAAGGCCTGAAGGATCGTAGATGGGTGTGTTCTACCCAAACATCCGATCATCCCTACCAGTGAATGGACGTTGAACCTTACGGGAGGATGTCTGCAATCAGAATGACGATGCCTGCAATTAGAATGACGATGCCTGCAATTAGAATGACGATGCCTGCAATTAGAATGACGATGCCATGCATCATTAACAGCAGAGCAATGGCTATCGACTCGTTGACAAAAGACATCTTTGCCACGTGGAAATACACAAATCTTGTGTCAGCTATTCTTCATGTTGGAGCCAGATGTACCAGGCATACTTCCCTGAGGGAGATGCCATATCTGGTTTGGTGGCAACAGTGATGATGCGTAGATCATATCTGGGTCTTGTGAATGCAATTTCGATGCTCTTCAGCTTCCAAGTTCTCTTGACCTCATTTTTGAGGTCCTGGTATTTGGTCATTTTCTTGATTTCTGCATTGTTTGGGCCAAAATCGTTGGGTACTGATATCTCAATCATCAATGCTGTCTTTTCCTTTTTGTTCCTGAGTACAATGTCCGGATGCAATGCTTTGTTTTCTATGTTCAAAATCGATGGAATCATGAGGTCGAACGTGAGCATGACGTCCTCATTTACAATGATTGCCCTTGGTTCGTGTTTCCATGAGTTTTTTGGTTCTGGGATGTTTACATTTTTGCAGATATATCAATGAATCGCTTTGCATACTTTGTTGTGCCGTTGTGTGCTAAGTTGTTCTGATAATAGTTTTTTGCATCCCAAGAGTAGGCGGCTAGTACTTTCTGTTTCTGTCTTGCAGAATCTACACTTGTCCGTCTTGCTTAGTCCCACAATCTTTATAAATCCATTGGTGTAGTGTCCTTGATCTTGGGCATTTATTAATGATTCATTCGCCGTCCCAGTTGAACTGACCTCTTCTTAATCATTCCAATGAGCCTTCTTTGTCTATGCCCACTCTGTCCAATTCGTTTTTGTATTCTCCTTTTTTCTGCTCTTTTCTCATTCTCCCAGTTGGTATATATTTCTTGATATTTCTTTACATACATATACATATATGATGTATACAAGATATATACAAGAGCACAACTTTTGTCTTTTTGCAATCGTTGGGGCCGGATTTGTTGCCGTTTCATTTTCCTGTATGGCACCTTCTATTTGCACCTTATTGTGCAAAATATTTGCAATGTGAATTGGGGATACTTTTTCTGGTTTGTTGTGTTCATGTTTGTTTACAAGTGTGCCATTGGTTGTTATCTCCAAATGCGAGTTTCAGAAGGTGCAACAGAGCCCTCCCAGGTCTCGATGTATCCACCTTCGTGTGTGTGTGTGTGTGCATGTTTGTGTGTGTGTGCATACATGTGTATGAATGTAAGTTGCTTTTGCTTGCTATCCCCACATGTGAGTGGGCTTCAGGAGATGGAAAGGAGTTCAACCAGGGCTCAAAGTATCCACCTCCGTGAATGTTCTGAGATTGAGTATGTTCTTATATACGATACCTGGGATTTTCCTGGGAGCGATCAGTAAAGTTTTGTGAAGATCGTATGTTGAGGTTGTTGTGATTTGTTGACTTAACACAAATGTAATTAATATGGTGTTTACACATGCACCTGTTTTTAAAAACATTCTTTACAGAGGTTTATTATAACACCTCTGTGTGCAGGCCAAGAATGAGTATGTTCTTATACCCTGCCTCCATTTTTCCCAAGACTGATTGAGTAATGTTTTGTGATTGTCATATACAGGAAATATCTAAATACTGTACATATTTTAAATGAATTTCCCCAGGCAATGCCGATTGCTTCATCTAGTGTGTGTGTGTGTGTGTGTGTGTGTGTGTGTGTGTGTGTGTGTGTGTGTGGTGTGTGTCTGTGTGGTGTGTGTTTGTGTAGTGTGTGTGTGTCTGTGTAGTGTGTGTGTGTCTGTGTAGTGTGTGTGTGTCTGTGTAGTGTGTGTGTGTCTGTGTAGTGTGTGTGTGTCTGTGTAGTGTGTGTGTGTCTGTGTAGTGTGTGTGTGTCTGTGTAGTGTGTGTGTGTAGTGTGTGTGTGTCTGTGTAGTGTGTGTGTGTCTGTGTAGTGTGTGTGTCTGTGTGGTGTGTGTCTGTCTGTGCAGTGTGTCTGTGCAGTGTGTATCTGTGCAGTGTCTGTCTTGTCTTGTCACTGAACTACTCTCTTAAACTTTTGTGAAATCGTACCAAACTTCTGGTATGCACATATCTCTCCCGTCGGTATGTCCTAAGGCTATTTTTTTTGAAAATTTTTCCTATTTTCTTATTTTTTATTTTGGAATTTTTTGGGGAATTTTTTTTTTTTCAACTTCAATTGTTTATAAAATGTGATATCACGTATATTACAAATACATTTGTGTAAAATAATTGTTTGAATTATGATTGGTTTAAACCATGACAAAACGGCAACTCGGGTACAGTCATTTATCTATATATCTACACATCTGGGCAGTGTCTGTGTTGTCACTTAACGACTCCTTCAAACTTTTGTTTCCGTGGTTGTGAAGTGTTTTTAATAACGTTGTGGTGGTTTTGAATCACGTGGTGGTGAGGTATTTTGAATTATGTGGTGGTGAGGTGTTTTTTAATGATGTGGTGGTGAGGTGTTTTTAAATCACATGGTTCTGAGGTGTTTTGAATTAGTTGGTGGTGAGGTTTTTAAATGACGTGGTGGTGAGGTGTTTTTAATTTCATGGCTGTGGGGTATTTTTATTACGTGTTTTATGGCTGTGAGGTGTTTTTAATTTTGTGGCTGTGAGGTATTTTTATTATGTGTATTATGGCTGTGAGGTGTTTTCAATTTCGTGGTGGTGAGGTGTTTTTAATTACTTGGTGGTGAGGTGTTTTTATTTCGTGTTTTTGTGAGGTGTTTTCAATTTCGTGGTGGTGAGGTGTTTTTAATTTCGTGGTGGTGAGGTGTTTTTATTACATGTTTTATGGTGGTGAGGTGTTTTGAATTACGTGGTGGTGAGGTGTTTTTATTACCTGTTTTATGGCTGTGAGGTGTTTTCAATTTCGTGGTGGTGAGGTGTTTTGAATTACGTGGTGGTGAGGTGTTTTCAATTTCGTGGTGGTGAGGTGTTTTTAATTTAGTGGTGGTGAGGTTTTTATTACGTGTTTTATGGCTGTGAGGTGTTTTCAATTTCGTGGTGGTGAGGTGTTTTTATTACGTTTTATGGTGGTGAGGAGTTTTGAATTTCGTGGTGGTGAGGTGTTTTTATTTTGTGTTTTATGGCTGTGATGTGTTTTTAATTTCGTGGTGGTGAGGTGTTTTTAATTTCGTGGTGGTGAGGTGTTTTTATTACGTTTTATGATGGTGAGGTGTTTTCAATTTCGTGGTGGTGAGGTGTTTTTAATTTAATGGTGGTGAGGTGTTTTTATTACGTGTTTTATGGCTGTGAGGTGTTTTCAATTTCGTGGTGGTGAGGTGTTTTCAATTTCGTGGTGGTGAGGTGTTTTGAATTACGTGGTGGTGTGTTTTCAATTTCGTGGTGGTGAGGTGTTTTTAATTTAGTGGTGGTGAGGTGTTTTTATTACGTGTTTTATGGCTGTGAGTTGTTTTCAATTTCGTTGTGGTCAGATGTTTTTAATTTCGTGGTGGTGAGGTGTTTTTATTATGTGTTTTATTGGTGTGAGGTGTTTTAAATTACTTGGTGGTGAGGTGTTTTGAATTACTTGGTGGTGAGGTGTTTTGAATTACGTGGTGGTGAGGTGTAATCTTCCCAAACGTCCAGTCTGCACCTACCCCTCCCCTATGTATGCGCTGAGGGGTTCTTTCTTGAAAAAAACAAAAACATTCAACCTAAATCTTCAACCTAAATTGCCTATAAAAATGTAATATCACAAACACAACAAATACATTTGTGCAAAATAATTGTTTGTATTATGATTGGTGTAAATCATGACAACACAGCAATTCAGGTGCAGTCATTATCCTCAGCTAAAATAAGCCCGTTCCTCAGTAACGACGTGCTCGCCTCACAAATGCACCACCTGTCAAAAGTTTTAGAACACCTCAGTTTTTCCAGTTTTTATTGAAATTTATGTAATTTAATGTCTCAATGTACTCTGAAATTAAGCATAAAACAAATAAATAATTGGAGATTTTAATAAAAAGAAATCATAGAATCATTTTGTTTAACAAAATTTAATTTAAATTTTTGTCTCAGCAAAGTACCCACCTTTAGCAGATACAACTGCCGAACACACTCGTGGCATTCTTTCTACAATGGAAATCAAATATTGTTCTGGAAGTTCTTCCCAACACTGTTGCAGCAGTTCCCACAAATGTGTTGCACTTGTAGGTTTCTTTGCTTTCACCCTTCTGTCCAGTTCATCCCAAACCAGCTCGATGGGGTTTAAGTCTGGAGACTGTGCTGGCCATTCCATGATTTGAAGCCTACCGTCGTGTTCTTTTCCTCGAAGGTAGTTTTGACATAGCCTGAAGGTGTGTTTAGGGTCATTATCTTGCTGTCGGATGAACCCCTGACCAACTAGGTGTATACCAGAGGGTATTGCACGGTGCTGCAAAATGCTGTGGTAGCCCTTTTGGTTCAGGGTGCAAGTCGCCGACTCTGGATCCAGCAAAAGAGCCCCAGACCATCACGCTTCCTCCTCCATGTTTGACAGTTGGTGTCACACACTGAGGACCCATACTTTCGCCAACTCGACGGCATACAAAAACCCTGCGTGATGAACCAAAGATTTCAAATTTTGATTCATCGGTCCATAAGACCATTTCCAGTCTTCAGTAGTCCACTGGTGGTGTTTCATGGCCCAGGCAAGCCTCTTTTTCTTATTTTGCCATCTTAGCAAAGGCTTTCTTACTGACACTTAACCTGTCAAACCTGCAGCTCGAAGTCTTCTCTTCACAGTTGAAACGGAGACTTGCTTACTTCGACAAGTGTTAAGCTGTGCTTGAAGCTGTTGTCCTGTGAGCCGCCTATCATGCCAGCTGTTGACTCTCAGAAACTTGTCTTCTGATTCTGTTGTGGCTTTGGGTCTGCCAGACCTCTTCCTGTCAGGGTTTCCTCCAGTTTCCAATATACTACTTCCTGCAGTGCAATATTGTCCAAATCATGCTTCAGAGGGTGTAATAACTGTCTATTCCAATACTGCTTTTATACAGGTTTGTAATCAAGTAATCAGCAGAGGTTGGGAAACCTGTAGGAATTGTTTGCATCAACCTTCAAGGCTTAATTTACTTACATTGCTGCAGAACAACTCTAAGTTGGTAAACCATTACTTGTTCCCTGAAGAAGGCCTTTTGTACAATATAACTGTGCAATTTACATTATTTTCCCGTTTTTGCTGACCTAAACCTTCTTTCTTTTTTTAACCCCGAGCAGTTTACTGCTTACCTTTGTACCATTTCAGGTTATTCACTGGACATTAAACTGCGTAAATTTCAATTTAAACTGGAAAAATTGAGGTGTTCTAAAACTTTTGACCGGTTCATTAGGCAGGGTTTTTGTACGCCGTCGAGTAGGCGAAAGGATGGTTACTCAATGTGTGACACCAACTGTCAAACAGGGAGGAGGAAGCGTGATGGTCTGGGGCTCTTTTGTTGGATCCAGTGAAAGACACATGAAAGCCTGCTTGGAGTTTGCACAAAAGCACCTAAAGGACTCTCACACTTTGAGAAACAAGATTCTGGTGGCTTTCATGTGTTTTTCACTGAGGAGAGGCTTCCGTCTGGCCACTCTGCCATAAAGCCCAGATCGGTGGAGTTTTGCAGTGATGGTTGTCCTTCTGGAAGTTTCTCCCATCTCTACAGAGGATCTCTGGAGCTCATCCAGAGTGACCATCGGGTACTTGGTCACCTCTATTACCAAGGCCCTTCTTCCCCGATTCCTCAGTTTGGCCGGGCGGCCAGCTCTAGGAAGAGTCTTGGTTGTTCCAAACTTCTTCCATTTAAGCATTATGGAGGCCACTGTGCTCTTGGGAACCTTCAATGCAGCAGAATTTTTTTTGTAGGCTTCCCCAGAACTGTGCCTCGACACAATCCTGTCTCTGAGCTCTGCAGGCAGTTCCTTCGACCTCATGGCTTGGTTTTTACTCTGATATGCATTGTCAGCTGTGAGACCTTATATAGACAAATGTGTGCCTTTCCTGACTAACCCCCGCTCTAGCAGTGAAAATGGCCTTAAAATGCGTGGTGGTTGTTGTTGTTGTTGTTGTTGTTGTTGTGCCTTTCCTGATCATTTCCAATAATAATAATAATAATAATGCATTTATTTTATATAGCGCTTTTCAGGAAGCCCAAAGACGCTTTGACAGAGTGCAAAACATAATGCATAGCAAAACATAAAGACAATTGCAAAAAAAAGAAGAATCAATAGGGAAATATTCAAAGCACAAAGGAGGGAGAAGGAGAGGAGATAGTCAGGGGTTAGATGCTGTGGGTTAAATGTTGAATGCAGTGTTGAACAGGTGGGTCTTGAGTGATGTTTTGAATGTGGTGAGTGAGGAGGAGTCTCTGATGGTGTGAGGTAGCGAGTTCCAGAGGGTGGGAGCAGCGATGGAGAAGGCCCTGTCCCCCCAGGATCTAAATTTGGTCCGGATGGGGGGGGGTCAGGAGGTTGGTGCCAGCAGAGCGGAGGTTGCGGGTGGGAGTGTGTCTGGAGAGGAGGTCAGCCAGGTAGGATGGGGCCAGGTTATGGAGGGCTTTGTAGGTCAAGAGGAGGATTTTGTACTGGATTCTCTGGGAGATGGGGAGCCAGTGAAGCTTGTAAAGGACGGGGGTGATGTGGTCACGGGTCCGGGAATGGGTGAGTAGACGGGCAGCGGAGTTCTGAATGTATTGGAGTTTATTGGTGATTGTTGAGGGTGAACCATAAAGGAGGCTATTGCAGTAGTCCAGACGGGAAGTGATGAAGGCGTGGATGAGGGTTTCTGCAGCCACGGAGGAGAGGGATGGACGGAGACGGGCGATGTTTTTCAGGTGAAAGAAGGCTGTCTTTGTGATCTGTTTAGTGTATTTGTCGAAGGAGAGGGTTTGGTCAAAGATGATGCCAAGATTCCGGATGTGAGGGGAGGTGGATACTGGGAAACCGTCGATGTTGAGGGCAAAGTTATGGGTGGACTTGGTTGGCGTTTTTGGGCCAATGATGATTATTTCAGATTTATCACAGTTAAGTTTGAGGAAGTTGATTTGAAGCCAGGATTTTATTTCAGTGATGCAGTTTGTCAGGATAGAGTGGGTGGCGGTGGAGATGGACTTGGTGGAGATGAAAAGCTGGATGTCATCGGCGAAGCAGTGGAATTGGAGACCATGACGGCGGATTAAGTGACCGAGGGGGGACAGGTAAAGGATGAAGAGGAGGGGGCCAAGAACTGAACCTTGGGGGACACCTTGGGGGAGGGGAGCAGTGGGGGATTTGCAGTTATTGATGGAGATGAACTGACGTCTGTCAGAGAGGTATGATTTAATCCAAGAGAGGGCAGTGCCGGTAATGTTAAAGGTGGTTTCAAGTCGGGTGAGGAGGATGGTGTGATCGATGGTGTCAAAGGCGGCGCTGAGGTCGAGGAGGATGAGAATGTTGAGGTTGCCAGCGTCAGAGGAGAGGAGAAGGTCGTTGGTGATTTTGAGGAGAGCAGTTTCAGTACTGTGGTTGGAGCGGAATCCGGATTGGAATGTTTCATACAGGTTATTGGCAGAGAGGTGATGTTTGAGTTGAGTGGCTACAGCGCGTTCCAAAACCTTTGACAGAAAGGGTAGGTTGGAGATGGGTCTGAAGTTATTTAGGGTGTCAGGGTTTAGTCCAGGTTTTTTCAGAATGGGGGTAACAGCAGCAATTTTGAGGGATGGTGGGACGATGCCTGTAGACAGGGAGGAGTTTATTGTTGCAATGATAAGTGGAGAGAGAGCAGGAAGGGAGGCCTTGACAATTGACAATCCAATCAATTGAACTTACCACAGGTGGACTCCAATCAAGGTGTAGAAACATCTCAAAGGTGATCAAGAGAAATGGGAGGCACTTGAGTTAAATTTCAAGTGTCCTTGCAAAGGGTCTGAATACTTATGTAAATGTGATATTTCAGTTTTTTCTTTTTAATAAATTTGCAAAACCTTTTAAAATCCTGTTTTCTCTGTCATTATGGGGTATTGAGTGTAGATTGATGAGGGAAAAAATGAATTTAAACGATTTCAGCATAAGGCTGCAACATAACAAAATGTGAAAAAAGTGAAGGGGTCTGAATACTTTCCGAATGCACTGAATATATCTATTACAGACTTTGACCTTTGCCCCCAAAATCGAATCATTTAACCTTTACATCATCATTCATGCCTGTATCAAGTTTGAATTAGATCACTTCAGCCATTCTGACAATTAGATCACTTCAGAATGATACACACACAAATTAAAAAGAAACAACCACGAAACAACGTTAAATTCACGATCTCATGATATTCCATCATCTCGCAATATGTGACAGAGGGACAGACTGACAAGTGTATTATGAAACAGATAATTGCATCTTTGTGATAAACAGCTTATTTCTGTCACATTAAAATTTTATTACAAGCAAAAAAAGGAAAAGTAAAGATGAAATGTGGACAATGAATTTCCTTCATTGTCGAAGAAACACGTCATGTCCCTGTGTTGCTGCAATGCATTGTTTTTACAGTACATTACAACCTTAACAAGGTAAATGAACCACTCTCATTATTAACGTAAATGTAACTTGGTATCATTTTTAATGTTAATTTAACATCTTGGTCTCATAGTCTGTTGCAACCTTGTTTTGCCAAACCTCCTCAAGAAGTGCATTTCATATCTGAGCACTGAGCACAGGGTGTTGGTCCCTCCTGGCGTCGGCCACCTTTTGGATGAAACTATTGGACTTTTCTGGGCCTTTATCCTGTTTTTTTTGCTGAAACCTTAAGTTGTTTGTGCTTTTTCATTTTCCATTCTGCAGTTGTCCCAATTTTGGTGATTCTCTGTAACTTTATCATCTTTGAGCTTTTGAGTCTCATCCCTTCACTTACTCCTTCGTATTCCCAATGCCAGATCTCATAAAGTTCAAACATCACTGTGCCAATATTCCGTTGACGTTGTTGGAAGGAAAGTGAAGTTAACACTCTTTCGACTTTTATTTTGACATCATAAATATGGAGTCATCACGTGTGGTGATATGTTGCTGAATGAAGATATCGTATGAGCACTGAGTCAGTCGTGCCTTGAAGCCTTTTTGGCGTTGCAAATAAAATATTTGCCATCACTAGAAGCTGTAAACACATAATTTGGTGTGAAAAGATATAAGCAGGAGGATGGTTTCCATGAAAGTTGTAATTTTGTTAAGAGTTGTGAGATTATGATGCAAACTGTCTCCTGACTTGGCACATATAGAAGAATATCACTAGCCCAAAAGATAGCTGTCATCTAGAAATGCTAATAGTTGCACCAACGTGTATTATAATAAAGAAAACCTGCAATGGTCTCAGTGTGCATATAGGGAAAACAACCAAAATCATTGAATCTGTATGAATTACAACGAAAGGGCTTATTTTTAGCCGCGTCGCAGACGCTGGTCATAGAGTGCCCTCTGCTGTTGTTGTTGTTGTTCTTCTTGTTCTTCTTCTTGTTCTTGCAGAGAAGACAAAACCTCAAAGCTCCACCCATTCTGGGAACCATAGCTCCACCCATTCTGGGAGAGGCTTCATATAAACAAATATCCACCATTTTATTAACTCGCATAGCTTTGAGGCCTGTTTTGTAGGCCCGTGGTGTCTTCCTCTCTCACACAGTTTTATTTAAAATCAAATTCGATATATCATTTCATTTTTCACAGTCGCTAACATAGTTTTAGACTCGGTTGAAAAAAAACGGGAAGAAAATCCGATGAAAGTTGCCCTTTATAGAACGAAATGAATTTTCAAAGGCCTGTAACTTCAAGTCCATTGAGATATATTTTTTTTGAATCGCGGCATGATCAGTCATACACCGCCCGAAATAAGAGACGGGAAAATGCCGAGATGTATTAAAAATTCGTCCATTTGATGACAATCGTCACGATGAAATATTTAATTTATACGTCGTCACAATAATGTGGAGAGAGGAGCATAGTTTCGTTCACGTGTCGCCACATACGGGAAATTGCCGAGATATATATTTTTTTAATCGCGGCATGGTCAGTCATACACCGCCTGAAATAACAGACGGGAAAATGCCGAGATATATTAAAAATTCGTCCATTTGATGACAATCGTCACAATAATGTGGAGAGAGGAGCATAGCTTCGTTCACGTGTCGCCACACACGGGAAATTGCCGAGATATATTTTTTTAAAATCGCGGCATGGTCAGTCATACACCGCCTGAAATAACAGACGGGAAAATGCCGAGATATATTAAAAATTCGTCGCCACACACGGGAAATTGCCGAGATATATTTTCACTTTGCACAAAAATAACATCAAGTAATCGAATCAATAGGAATGTCCTGTGCCTATAACATCGACGTTATAGGCACAGCTGCATCTAGGCATTGTGTAACATCGACGCGGCTTTTGTTTTAATTAAAACTTTTTGTCCTTGTTTCTCAATGAATTGCAGAGTTTCTTCAACGTTTGGTGATGACACCACATCCACTTCCAGTGTGCGTTTTAAATTGTGCTGCAACATCGAGCATGATATGAACATCTTCAAGCCAGAAAGCCAAGGACCACAGCTATAGCTTTTACTAGAAAGGACGATCACATGTGAGTGAGAAGTGTTTTCTGCAGAACTGTCTGTGAACCTGTTTTCATTATGTCTATCATATCGAAGATGGTATCCATCAAAAACATCATGACAAATTATTGATACCAGCAACGGTACCCGCCCTACGGTCGGGGCTTCAATTGGGAGGCCCAAATGAAAAGGCAAAATATCAGAAATTGAAGGCTTTTTTAAAATTTTAAACGATTCATATAAACATCAGTTAAATCATATCACCCACAAATCATCAAAATCTAAACAGTATTTGTATAATTTCAATAAAAGCCACATCACTGTTCATATCGGTAAATATTATTCCATCTTGTTTGGAAAAACTGGAAAATTGGAAAATTAAAAAAATTGGAAAAACAATATAGTCTGTTTTACTCCAGGGGGTCCCAGGATTACCCACCCAAAATTTTGTTGCAATCGGTTCAGCTGTTTTTGCGGTAGCTGGGAACAGACAGACAGACATTTGGTGAATTATAGTAAGATTGTTTTAAATCTCATTTGTTTAAAATAAATTTGAATCGGATCGGTTGGTAATGTGCATACACATCCACAGCCAAGGTATCTGTGCATGGCCACAACGTCCGACTGTGTACTCACCTCCCCCAACGAAACGCACCTGGGCACGAGCGTCCCTCCAATTCATGTAGAGTCACCAGAGCGTTTCGGATTACATTTATGTCGCTCTTGCAATTTTTTGCTAATGTTGCTCAAGAAAGGGCAGTCATGCAATTTGCATCTTAAGCGAGGGGGTGAGCACGGGTGGAAGCTGCGCAGCCTTGAGGGAATGGCGCAAAATGAGAAAGAAGGGCCAAAGAGCAGTGGTGGCGACCTCACTCCTTATTACCGATTCCTAGTGCTGTCAGCCTTTGTTAGCCGATGCAGAAGCGTGCATGTCAAGACCAGCATTTCTCTACTGCACAGCTAAGATTGCGATTTGCTGAGCTGGAGAGAGAGAGGCATTGAAACACTCAGTGAAAAAAAGAAACCACACAGAGCAAACTTGCTTGCACCGCAATAATGCATCTGTCATGTCGCATGGGAAACAACGCCAAACTTGCACATCTCGATTACTGCATTCTGTCGTTTAACAGAGGCAAAGAGAACATATTCAACAGTATGTACGTTTTGTGATTTACCGACACAACTATTTGTTTGACACTCGCTCATTTCACCTGCTATGGAAGTTTTGATGCACACACAAGGCAGCCATTTGAAATTCGACCAAGATGGTCGACTCGGGTTTACTCATTCTTTCGTCGACTCCAAAATGCAACGGAAAGTGAACAACAATGTGTACAAATGTATTTATGATAACAAAAAAAATTTGGTTCATATTCTGAACACCTCTCGAGCAATAGCTTGTTTGAGATCAAATTACCAGCTGGTCATTTAGTGTAACTCCGATGCTTTGTGAGTCTTTAGAATCGGGGATTATGCAATAATCTTACTCCTGTGTGTATGAATCTTTCATGAAGCAGAACCACTCTCTCACTGTAATTGCGTTTTTGTAAAGGCCTTAATTACGGCTCATCTTCATTTATTTCTCCACCATATTGTGACCTTGATTATTGCAATGAAGATGAAGGTCTTTGTAGTAGTTATTGTGTGGTATATCTCAGCACTCAATATAAAATCATGAATATTTTATACGTGCGTGTGCGTGTGTGTGTGTGTGTGTTTTTTTTTTGTGTATATTGTTACGATTGTGGAAAGAACGAATAGCTTAGGAGGTGTACAGCGGTGATAAATTCCGGTTCAGTTGTCGGAAAGACTAGCAACTTTACTGTGTTTTCACCAACTATATATATATATATATATATATATATATATATATATATATATACATATATATATATATACACACACACACACACACACACACACACACACACACACACACACACACACACACACACACACACACACACACACACATTCAGACTTGGCATTTAATATGGAATATTTTTTTTCCCCTTGACTTGGGTTTACTTTCTGAACTGAGTATATCAATCTGGTGAGTTTCTTTTACCCTTCGGTGATGTCTTTGTTGAAAGAACCATGTCACTGATTGTCTTTCGCAGAAAGAAGTCAATAACAGGATTATATCACGGGTGGCGTGACAAAATGTAAGGACAGGTACATTTGACGATTGGCTTCACAATCGGGTATAGAAGGGTTGTTGCGTTCTGTATTAGTGGAAAACAACTGCTGCACGTCTACAAAAGTTATTGCCGCTTCCTCTGGAGATGGTCCATCAACTTGACAATGCTGTTTGTCATGGAGTGGTGGCTTTACGAAATTCCGGCATGAAACAGCGTGCTATTGCTCGGCAGTATGGCATCACTCAAGGTCAGGTGTCAAAGATCCTGAAACGAAATGCTCAGAGGGGTGTCCCTTCTCCAATACCGAGGCCAGGACGTCCACGCAGAACCACAAGGAGAGATGATCGCCAGCTGCACCGGTTAGTCTGCAATGGCCGTACCAAGTCAGCTAATCGGCTTAGGGCTGAGTGGCAGCAACTGACAAATGTGCCTGTATCCAGAAGGCTAGTCAACCAACGACTGGTTCAAGCAGGCTATCGTGCCAGGCGTCCCCTGAGAAAGCCACGCCTGACCAGACAACACAGCCAGCGCCGATTGCAGTGGGCCAGAGAGCACCGTCAATGGCAGCCATGACACTGGAATCACGTGACCTTCAGTGACGAGTCTAGATTTCTGGTCTATCGTCAAGATGGCCGCATCCGAGTGCGCAGACAAGTTCATGAAGCCCACAACGAAGATTGTATAGTGCCAAGAGTCCAAGCTGGAGGTGGTGGGGTGACCGTTTGGGCTGCTTTTCATGCAGGGGGCAAAACGGACCTGGTTGTTCTTAATGGAAACCTGAACCAGTTCAAGTACAGGGTCATTCTGGAAGAAACATTGCTTCCATTTGCTCGTGCAGCCTTTCAAGGAAACTTTCTCTTCCAAGATGACAATGCACGGCCTCATCGTGCTCGCATGATCCAACACTTTCTTGCTGACCGTGGTGTAGAGCATATGGAGTGGCCTGCCATGTCCCCGGATATGAATCCGATAGAGAACTTGTGGGCAGAATTAACGCGTCAAATCGACAACTTGGACCAGCAGCCGACCTCTGTGCGTGAATTGCAGCAGACTATTGTCACTGCATGGCAAGCGATTCCTGTCCAAACCTTGGCAAATCTCGTGAACAGCATGCCTCGACGTGTACGTGCTCTCCTGAATGCTCGTGGGGGTTACACGAAGTACTGAACTGTAATTTTACTGATCGTAATCCCAGTCGTAATTTAGCTTTTGTTTTTGTTGAAATTTTTTTTGGCTAATGTGCAAAATAAAGAGATACTTCTGGAAAACGTACATAAGTTTAACACAGTACTGTCCGTGAATTGAGTTCGATATCAGTTTACATCACTTTCAAGGATCAATTTATTTGTTTCGAAATGTCAAATGTGCTTTTTGTTCCTTTTAAAGGTCACATTAACAAAATCTAGAATAATTTCAACATAATTCCAATGAACTTTTGATTCTTAGTCATCTTGAAAAGTAAGTTCACCCCCACAAAAAAAATAATTCCATATTAAATGCCAAGTCTGTACACACACACACACATATATATATATATATATATATATATATATATATATATATATATATATATATATGTATATATATATATATATATATATATATATATATATATATATATATATATATATATATATATATACACACACCTGTGTGTATGACCAAGTGTGTATATATATATATATATATCCTGTGTGTATATATATATATATATATATATATATATATATATATATATATACAGTGAAACCTTGACTTACGAGTTTAATTCGTTCTGTGACCGAGCTCGTAACTCAATTTGCTCGTTTCTCAAATTAAATTTCCCCATTAAAATGAATTGAAATGCTATTAATCCGTTCCAGCCCCCGAAAAACCACACCAATTTTTTTTGAAATATATATATATAAATATCTCGCGCTTTTTTTTCACCTGTATGCAGCATACAAGTTGGCAGGATGGCCTGGACTGGAGGTACGCACACTTGACTCTAAACTGTCCAGCCTGGGTTTGAATCCCGACCCAGCTATAACCTGTCATGTCGGTGTTTCACAGGCAGGGTGATTCATCAATGTGTGTACCGCTAAACTGGGCGCCCCGTTTGCGTCCCATTAGTTGTTGGATGTTAAGGATCTCACCGTGTCTTCCACAAAGAGAAGGCGAGCTATCGCCGGCACTCTGAACAAGTTGTGGCCTGGCATGCTCTTCTCCTCTGCCGTTATATACGTCCTCCTCGGCATCTTTTTCCAGAAGAGCCCTGTCTCGTCACAGTTGAAGATTTGCTGGGGGATGTATCCTTCGGCTTCTATCAGTTCGGCAAAAGTTATAATAAAATCTTCAGCTGCCTTCACATCCGAGCTTGCTGCCTCACCATGCCTGACGACGGAGTGAATGCCAATCCTCTTCTTAAAATTATCAAACCATCCCCGACTGGCTTTGAATGACTCTTCCGATGCCTCGTCCGTTGATGTTCCCGCCGCCTGCTGCACCAAATCCCCGTAAATGTCTCGGGCCTTCTCACACATGATGCTCTCGGTCACGGTAAACTGCGAGCTGCTTCTGCGAGCTGCTTCTCCGTCAACCACACAAACAACAACTTCTCCATCTCTTCATGGACAGAGGTCCGGAGCTTTGAAATAATCTTAACGCCCTTGGCTGACGTTATAGCCTTTATCGACTCCTTCTGCTTCAAAATCGTACATATCGTAGAAGTACTACGATCGTACTGCCTCGCCAAGTCGACAACACGCACACCTCGCTCATGTTTTTCGACGATTGCGTGTTTTATATCCAAGCACATCATCCTCTTCTTCTTCTCAGCACTGCCCTTGGCACTCAATTTCTTAGGACCCATGGTTAAAACTAAGAAATTTTCCAAAATAACAAAAATGCGAAAACAAAGCAGCAGCGATATACGGCAGAGATGCTTGCACGGCAAGATAACCACGTGACCTGAACGCTCGTTGGGCCACCTAGTGGCGGGTGGCGTAAACTCGTAACTCAGATCTCGGCTCGCATCACAAAGCAATAAACCGCCCGAGCGACGCCTCGTATCTCGGAAAACTCGTAATTTGGTGCACTCGTAAGTCAAGGTTTCACTGTGTATATATATCTATATAACTCAGATATATATAACTCAGGCGGTATATATATATATATATATATATATATATATATATATATATATATATATATATATATATATATATATATATATATATATATATATATATATATATATATATATATATATAACTCAGATATATATAACTCAGGCGGTATATATATATATATATATATATATATATATATATATATATATATATATATATATATATATATATATATATATATATATATATAACTCAGATATATATAACTCAGGCGGTATATATATATATATATATATATATATATATATTGTTGCGAATATGGAATTTGGCCTCCATATCCGCTTGTAAATATTCCCCTATTTTCTCCGATACTCCCCAACTCTCCCTTACCCCATTCCCTAGTCCCATTGTCTGTAAACAACACCCATTAGAGCCGATCTTCCCCTTCATCCCCCCATTAAATGTCGTGCCCAGGTCCCCCGCACCACACGTAGACAATTATAGGACATCTTGCTAGTTATTCTTAATCTATGTCAGTTAAGGACTTGTTTCCATTAATTATGACTCTTCGTTGCACCAGAATGTGATGATATGGCACCAGTAGGAGTTTAGGACCTTCCCATACCTCCCCGCATCTCTTCCCATCATCTCAAGCTCCAACAACAACCACAACAACAGCGGCTTTGCGTCCTCACTCCGGCTCGGTTGGCCGCCATTGAACATGTGCTCGACGGGGTTACCCAGAAGGGGGCTCCCTGTCGGCCCCTCGTCAAGGGCGGAGCCGGTAACCCCCGCACCCAATGAGAAGCCATGGGCCGATGCCATATGGGGCGGAGCTAACGAGCGAGGGCGTGACTCCCCGCCGGATATACGCGGCCCCGCGCCGGACGTGACGTCAGATGCGCCCCGAGCTTGGAAGGACAAGACGCCACCCTCCCGAGCGCTGAGCGACCTCCCCGGCATCTCCACCAAAGTCGCGACCCACGAGCGCTGAGCGACCTCCCCGCATCTGCTGGACACCACCGTACGCGATTCTGTCCCTGAGCCAGGT
This sequence comes from Myxine glutinosa, assembly GCF_964187855.1. Taxonomy (NCBI): domain Eukaryota; kingdom Metazoa; phylum Chordata; class Myxini; order Myxiniformes; family Myxinidae; genus Myxine; species Myxine glutinosa. The sequence goes on from NC_136266.1 coordinate 88,947,387, forward strand.
GCACCTGAGCCATCGACTGCCGCTTTCCTGGCCATCAAACCCCGTGTGAGTGAGCCTTGTCCCGTTTATCTGTGGTCTGTCTAGGGTTAATATAAGAGTGTGTTTAAGTGCCCACCTTCCTATGTTTCCCTCTTGTCCTTGTAATCTAACCTTTTTCCGTACGAATATACTTGAGAACTGAACCCCTGGTGTCGTATTGTGTCATTATAACCCAGCCGGGTGTCTTCTCTTTCCTATTGAGCCAGCGTAGCGCGATTAGTCAACATTCGGGCACAATCGGGTAACTTGTACGGATACGGCGGCCATCCCGCTCGGCCCACCATACCATCAAAGTCGTATCTGTAACAATTGGTGTCGAGGAGTGAGATTGGACCCGGAGCGCGTTTATGCGCTCGAAATTATAACAGCGAAATTTGATTGTGTTTTACAAAAAAAAAAAAAAAATAATAAAAACCCGAATTTTGAAAGTCGCGCTATGGCGGATCAAGACAGCTGGGGTCCGGTAGGGGAGAGTGAGGCAGGGTCGGTCCAGGACCAAATTGAGGGACGTGAGGAGAGCGAAGCAGCGAGGGTAGCAGACGCGCAAAATGGCGCCTCGCTGGTCACCGCGCCCGTGACCGTGGCAGCGCCCCTGGTGGATCCGAACCTTTTTATGTTGCAAATGAGGGCCCTTATGGAACGAATAGAGGGCCAAATGGGGGTAATGGGGAACCGGATGGATGCTCAGAGTGAGCAAATGAGGGTTGATAGTGGGCGATTAGAGGGCCAAATGAGGGGTACCGGTGAGAAGTTAGACAATAATTTTGAGGAGTTAGACAAGAAAATTGGGAAGTTAGACAATAATTTTGAGGGGTTAGACAACGGGATAAAAGAGGTGAAACATGGGTTAACGGGGGTAGAAAATAGAATGGCTGCCCAGGAGAATCAGATAGAGGGAGTGAAAAATGGGTTAGAGGGGTTAGAAAACAGTATGGAAGGCAAATTGAGGGACATGAGGGACCAAGCGGAAAGGGAAGTTAAACAAATGGAGCAGCAGATAGAGGGGGTCAGAATGGGGGTAGAAACCAAACTGGATGCTCACAGGGAGGAAATGGAGCAGATGAGGGTGGCATCTGGGCAGGAGATGCAAGTGATGGGAGAGGAGATCAGAAGAGGAGTGAGTGAGGAGGTCGGAGGAGTGCGCGAGGAGGTGAGGCACTGTAAGGAGCGCATGGAGAAAGAGGTGAGAAAGGGGACTGTAAAATTGCAAGGTGGTATAGAGGAGTTGACGCTGGGAGTAGAACAACTGACAGTGGGACAAAAGGAGTTGGGGGACCAGGTAAAGAAGAACACAGCGGTAATAGAGGGTTTAAAATCGACACAGAAGGAGATGAAAAAGGACGTAGGGGTAATTAAAAAAGAGTGTCAGACGGTACATGAGGACCTGACGAGGAAAATGGACAAGGTGGTAGAGGTAATGGAGACGAAGGACCGGCAGGTGAGGACGCACCTGGAAACGGTCAAGGTAGCCTTGGAGGACGAGCTTGAGGAGACGTACCGGGGAATAAAAGAGGTGAGGCACAAATTAGAAGAAGTGGAAGAAGGGGTGAGCGAAATTAAGAAGCGACGGAGAGGGGATAACAAAGAGATAAAAGAGGAGATAAAAGAATTGGTCCAAAGTCTGTGTTTGGATCGTGATGTGCTCATTAACCGGATGAGGGATTCGCAGGTGATGGAGGAGAAGCGAAGAGGAAGAGGACCCGGTGTAAGTGGTGACCAATATGGTCGTGCGTATGATGCGCCGGGGGATTTAAGAAGCTTGGGGGTCGAGATGGACCCGGGTGTTCGTGAGAGGCCGTTGGTGAAGTGTGCGACAGGTCTGGTGTGCGAAAGAGGAGGTGTGCGAGAAAGTCCGACTCTGGGGTGTGTGAGGAAAAAGTGCGTGCCAAGGAGTGAGGGTGCTGGCGAGAATGAGTCGGTCGTAGCGCGTGTGCGAGGGAGCACATGGAAGCGCGGTGTGGTGAGTGTTACAGAGGGTGTGACGGGAGAGTGTGCGCAGGAGTGTGCGCGAGAAAGGTGTGTGACGGACAGGTGCATGGGGAAAGAGTGCGCTGTCAAGAGTAAGGGTGAGTGCGCTGTCAGGAATGGAGGTGAAAGTAGTGAGAGTGACATGGAGCGTGAGTTAGTTGTGACAGGTGAGCGAGGATGTACACCTGGGATGGAAGGATGCACACCTGGAATGGTAGAGCGTGAGTGGGAATGCACGCTGGAGTTGGTGGTGAGGCACGTGGTTGGGTGTGCGAATGAGAGCACACCTGTGATTGTCACAGAGGAGGTGACCGAGGAGGGGGTGCGAAGCGGTGTATTGGTGAGGTGTGCGGGCGACGAATGTGTGCCAAAATGTTCGGTGGTCAGGTGTGTGACCAAGGCTGTGAGTGGAATGGGTGTACCTGGGTGTGTAAGGAAGGGTACGAGGAGCATGGGCACAGCGGGATGTGTGAGCAAGGAACGGGCTGCGGGGTGTAAGCGTCCAGGTGAAGCATCGACGTTACACGGGTTAGAGGTTAGAGCGACTTTTAGCCGAAGCAGGCCCTCGGTGCGTGCCGGGCCTCGCTTTGAACGGCCGCGTCCAGGCTCCACTAGGCGGAGCTGGCAGCCCGATAGAAAGGGTCGTCATGGCGACCACTTTTTGGTGAGACGTGCCGGCAGGTCGAGATCGGGGCATTGGATGGCTCCGTGCCGAGATGGTGCGTGGGATCTCGGCCCGGGTAAGCCCCCGTCCCTGCACCGAGTGCCGGACGCATTCAGCCGCTGGCACAAAACAACCAGCATCCATTGCTTGGCTTTACGAAGCCGGGCTTTGGACAGGGATTGGCGCACCGAGAGGTATTAGTGAGTCGACTGGGTGATGAGGTTAGTGTTTTGGACCCAAAATTAGAGAAAAACAAAATTTGATGATTGGCAAGGGATTGGCAGGAGTGATTGGCAGATGATGGGCAGTGATTGGCAAATTTTTAATTTGTTGAAATTTGATGTGCAAAATTGGTAGTGAGAGACCCCCGATGTGGTGGGATGGCAAATCCACCATCCTTCCCATGTGGGGCAAAGGAGCAATAGCTTATGGGGTGTATGGCAGTGAAAACTAGCCCGGGTGGGTTAGGATATGGTGTGTAGGGATCTAGCGAAGATGACATTAGGTAACGTTAAGTTTAGTTAGTGACTGATACCTGTAGTGGGGACGCAGGTAGATTAGTATGGATGATAATGACGTGGGAGCGCAATAGTTTAAAGGGACGACTGGGAAGCGCAAGTTTCAGAAGGGAGTAGTTAGCTGAGATGATGCTGTGTGTGTGAGGATTGAACAGGTGTGATTGCACAGGTGTGCAACTGGACAGGTGTGTGGAGTAGTGTATGAGTAGTGAGTGTGTGGATCAGCGCGAATGCGCTTGGGGAGAGAAGGGTGCAGGTGGCACCAGGTGTGAGAGCACAGGGTGCAGGTGGCACCAGGTGTGAGAGCACAGGTGTGCAAGTACAGGTGTGTGGAGAGAGTTGGAGTAAGTGGTACGGAGTGGTGTGCATGGTGCGAAGGCGTGGATGGGGGAAGAGTGGACCCCTATCACGGATACCCGGGGCGGGTAGTGTAAGTGTTAGGTAGAGGGTACAGGAAAATTGTGGTTGGATATTGGCATTTGTGGTGCGGTTGCAGAATGGTGTTGTGAATGGGTGCATTAGTGTTGTGGAAATGGCTGGGCGTGTAGCCTGTTAGTGTGTGTAGTTGGTTGGGCACTCCACCACTGTGAGGATGTCGGCCAGGTGAGGCCGCAGGTGGGCTCTGGGAGCCGGTAGTTGTGAGTGGGTGCCTGAGGATCCCGGGTGTGGATCGGGCAGCCCAGTGCCAGAGAGGGCACGGAGTGGGGAGAGAGCCAGAGGGCCTTCCCCTGGTAGTTAGGTTAGGGTAAGGAGCAGGTAAGCTCGGAGGCAACTGCAGTGGTGGAGGTGTGCAGGTGGGTAGACCCACTGGGAGAGGTACACGTCGCAGCCCAGAAATTGTACGAGGGCACCGGGAGATGAATCGGGGGAGTGAGACCCCAAATTGAAGAGCACCACAGTTTGGCCAATGGGAATTGGTTTTTAGAACCCATAGTGTAAGAGGGCCAATGGTTTGGCCGGAGAGAGACCCCGGGTAGTGTAAAGTTGTTAAAGTCATTTAGGAAATAGTTAGGATTGAAGAACCTGTCGCACCATACGCAGCCACTTACCTGTGGTGATGATGATGACTCCACACCTGTGTTTTCTTTGTTTGTGTTGCAGAAATGAGAATTGCTGTTGGATTTGTGAGACGCATCACGACGTGGATGAGACATTGGGGTGATTCCATCTCTCCCTCCCTAGGAGGGACTGATGATGAATTGGTGATGGCAAATTTTGATGTTGAGTTGAAAATGGCAAATTTTGATGAGAGTTGAAAATGGCAAATTTGATTGGTTAGGAGGGAGAGAAGACGAATTTGGTATATGGGAGGAACGGGGAAGACAGTAGGGATGTTTGTTGATTTGTAAAGTAGATGTTTATGAGTAGTGTTGTGTTGTGTGGATGCAGTAAGGGGTAAGGGAGGGGCCATGTAGGTTACCTGGTGGGGGGGGGGCGTACGATAGGAACGTACCTGTCTCACCTGGTTCCCATGTGCCCCCAGTGTGCATTACCTTACATTGCGTGCACTTTTGCGCCCTTACCACCTTACTCACTTGTTTGCTTCTTTTGTCTCCCACCTCCGAGGATCTGGCTTTGGGGTAGAGAGAGAGGAGAGAGAGGTGCTGGCTGCGCAGTTGTGGGCCTGCACTTTCGCTGTTCGCTGCCTGGATCGGTACACCATATGGACCGCAATGTTTGTGGCCACCCACAATGGACCGCAGTTCGTTTGCGGCCAAGCACCACCCGGGGATGGACCTATGGATCAACGTGGCACCTATGCCATACAGGTGAACCACTAATAGTTAACACCACCAAGTGCACCACAAGAAGAGCAAGAGACACCTGCAGGGTTAGGGGTTGTTGAAGTTATTTTTATTCCAATGAACAATGGTGACTGCACCGATTGGTGGTGGGGTGGTGCTTTTGATGCGCGGGAAGGGTGCTCTGCACGTTATTAAAGGCCGTCGGCCACAGAGCACTCGTGGGTTGGTGTATCGATGTTGGCAAGCGCGCTCTCTCTATGCATAACATCTGCATGTGTTCCTCCAAAGACAGGTCCTGGATCGTAGTGTAAATAGCAGCGTAGTCTTGTAAATAATGCTCCCTACCGGCTGTATGTGTAGTTTGAGAATTCTTTCCGGATTCGGTTATCCTGTGGGTGTGTTTCTGTGAGGAGAAGGGTGCAACGTCGCAGGGGGACATATTTACTCATTTGTGAATATCTGTAAAACTGTCGCACTCAGGGTAGAGTTAATAGTAGAGGGAACTACATTGCGTGCCACACTAAAGTAGGTAAAAATTTATCGGGTCGGGACGCCCCGAGGGTAGAGAAGGGTGCAATGTTGCGAATATGGAATTTGGCCTCCATATCCGCTTGTAAATATTCCCCTATTTTCTCCGATACTCCCCAACTCTCCCTTACCCCATTCCCTAGTCCCATTGTCTGTAAACAACACCCATTAGAGCCGATCTTCCCCTTCATCCCCCCATTAAATGTCGTGCCCAGGTCCCCCGCACCACACGTAGACAATTATAGGACATCTTGCTAGTTATTCTTAATCTATGTCAGTTAAGGACTTGTTTCCATTAATTATGACTCTTCGTTGCACCAGAATGTGATGATATGGCACCAGTAGGAGTTTAGGACCTTCCCATACCTCCCCGCATCTCTTCCCATCATCTCAAGCTCCAACAACAACCACAACAACAGCGGCTTTGCGTCCTCACTCCGGCTCGGTTGGCCGCCATTGAACATGTGCTCGACGGGGTTACCCAGAAGGGGGCTCCCTGTCGGCCCCTCGTCAAGGGCGGAGCCGGTAACCCCCGCACCCAATGAGAAGCCATGGGCCGATGCCATATGGGGCGGAGCTAACGAGCGAGGGCGTGACTCCCCGCCGGATATACGCGGCCCCGCGCCGGACGTGACGTCAGATGCGCCCCGAGCTTGGAAGGACAAGACGCCACCCTCCCGAGCGCTGAGCGACCTCCCCGGCATCTCCACCAAAGTCGCGACCCACGAGCGCTGAGCGACCTCCCCGCATCTGCTGGACACCACCGTACGCGATTCTGTCCCTGAGCCAGGTGCACCTGAGCCATCGACTGCCGCTTTCCTGGCCATCAAACCCCGTGTGAGTGAGCCTTGTCCCGTTTATCTGTGGTCTGTCTAGGGTTAATATAAGAGTGTGTTTAAGTGCCCACCTTCCTATGTTTCCCTCTTGTCCTTGTAATCTAACCTTTTTCCGTACGAATATACTTGAGAACTGAACCCCTGGTGTCGTATTGTGTCATTATAACCCAGCCGGGTGTCTTCTCTTTCCTATTGAGCCAGCGTAGCGCGATTAGTCAACATTCGGGCACAATCGGGTAACTTGTACGGATACGGCGGCCATCCCGCTCGGCCCACCATACCATCAAAGTCGTATCTGTAACAATATGTATATATGTATATATGTATATATGTATATATGTATATATGTATATATATATATATATGTATATATATATATATATGTATATATATATATATATATGTATATATATATATATATATGTATATATATATATATATGTATATATATATATATATATATATATATATATATATATATATATATATATATATATATATATATATTGTTGCGGATATGAGGATTGCATTTTTTTTGATTGTGTTGTATTGTATTGGAAATGGTGATGAACATTGTTCGGATATGGCCCCTTCTGCCTCCGGAGTTGTGTAAAGATAAAAAGGGCGTCTCGGTAGTTAATTCCATAAACACCACATTGCAAGACACGATAAAACCCTTGTTCAGTAGCTTATATCTTATTATGTGTTTTAGAGTAAGGCCTTGTCTTCCATTAGAATGACACTCCATTGCACCGAATCATTTAAGAATAGCTCCCCTTCAATAATTCCATTTCCCAGCCAAACTCTCCATCTGCGGGTAAAGCAGTTCACAAGCGTGGGGTGCACGCCCTCTCATTTCGCTGCTATAGTGAATATGTGCTCCGTGCTCTGTTTGAACAGGAGGGGCGGGGTCGCCCCGGAGAGGCAAGCCCAGGGCGCGCCACGAGGGGCGTGCCGTCGGCGCCATGCCCAAATAAGGAGACAAGCCCGTGGGATTACCATACAAGGTCACGAAACAGAGCACGGGGTAGGAGGGCGGTACCGAAACCGAAGGGGGCGTGTCAGACCCGTGCTGAAGGTATGCGAGGGGTGCGACGATCGCTGGAACAAGCTACACCAGAGATACGGCGGATGAGTCCAGGTGCGTAAGAGGGTTGTCAGTCCACCGGGAGAGAGTTCAGAGTTGCACCGGAGTTGCGTGAGAGATACGAAAAGCCTTTGACAAAGAGCCGCTTCAAGCAGCCCCGTTTCAACCCGCCGAGTGACCCTGCCGGCGTGCGCTGCAAAGCCAAATACAAGGAGCTGCCGGCTCCTCGCTTCCCGCCCGGAGTGGACCTGCTCGCTGTGCCCTGTGATCCCACCTGCTCATCCCTCCAAACGATTCCTACCCTTCCATCCATTTGCGTACGTGAGTTTGTTTTGTTTGTTCTGTCCATGGGTATTTAATTAAGCTTGTATAAGGAATTCACTGTGTCTCTAAAAAGCTTCTGTATATTATTTTCTTATCTTTCCTTCTCCTTGGTTATTTTGAGCCTGTAAATAGTAATAAATAGTAATCGTATTTCCAAACCTTTCTTTGCCTTCGTCTTCCTTTTCTTCACATCCGTCGTCTTTGTCTTTTCCCTATTGAGTAGCTGTGGCGCGATACGGCCAACGTCTGGGTGAATTGGGTGAGTCGGGGAACAACTGTTCGGCCGCGGTGCCTTCGCTCGGCAAACAACATCCATATCCGCGTACCGTAACAATTGGTAGTCAGGAGTTGGGATTCGAACCTGGGACTAAATTTATTTAGCCCAAATTTTGGAACACCAATTGTACCAATGGCGTAACAATTGGTGTCAGGAGTGTCGGATCGGACCCGAAGCGCGCTTAACGCGCTCAAAATTACGAACTGCTGGAAATTTGTGTTGTTTTAAAGCAAAACCCGAATTTTGAAATCGCGCCATGGCTGGTCAAGGCGACGGGATGTCGGTGGGAGAGATAGACGGGGTAGAATCGACCCAGGACCTCGGGGAAATGTATGTGGAGGAAAGGGTGGAGGAGAGTAAAGAAGGTGTGGTTGAGGGGGTATAAGGTGCACAAAATGGCGCTCTCGCGCATGAGGTTTCAGGCGCGCAAAAAGGCGCCTCGCACGAGCGCGCGGTAGCCGGACCCGTAGTGCCAATGGACTGGGGCGTTTTGATGATGCATTTCGGTGCCTCTCTGATGGGTGACAGTAAGGGATTTAATGCAATGATGGCTACCCAGGGGATAGACATGGGAAAAGTGAGGCACGAAGCAAGGTACAACCCGGTTGGATTTCAGGAGCAAATGAACGCCACGGCAAAAAGAATACAGGAAGACATTGACCGCAGGTTGGGCGAGCAGGTCCCACGGGTGCACGAGGAGGTAACGCGGGTCGAGAAGCGCCGGTTGAACGAAGTTGAGAAAAGCACAGGTACAATGACGGGGGTAGAAATCGCGACCCGGGGTTTGGAAAAGCCGGCGACCGCTGAGGTAGAGGAGGGTGTTTTATTAAAGCCAGCGGTCGTCGAGGTGAATAAAGAAAAAGCAGTGCTGTGAATTAAAATTGAAGAGATGACGGAGGTAGCCCGGGAATTGCAGGGAGAAATGGAATATGTACAAAGTCCCTGCTCAAATCATGATGATGTACGCACTAACCAAATAAAGAGTTTGCAGGTGCGCGTGGAGAAGGGAATCCCCCAGGTGAGTCGTGCTGTATATTGTGCGGGTAGATTTTGTAAAAGGATGTTCGGCGACAAAAGAATTTTCGCGCGATTGGGATCGATATGGCACCCGGGCGTTGGTGAAGGGTCCCGTGTGAGTGGAAATGGCACGCGTGTGAGGAAAAAGTGTGCGTCGGCGAGTGGGTGTGTTATAAAGTATGGGAGTGAAACCGAGTGCGAGCGAGAATGCACTTCGGAGGGTCTGTGTGAAACAGAGTGTGCGGAGTGTGACACGGAGAGTGAGTTGGTGATGGCGCAGGTGCGAGAGGGCACATCGGAGCGCGAGTGTGAAACCGAGTGCGAGCGAGAATGCACGTCGGGGTGTACTGAGTGTGACACGGAGAGTGAGTTGGTGATGGCGCAGGTGCGAGAGGGCACATCGGAGCGCGAGTGTGAAACCGAGTGCGAGCGAGAATGCACGTCGGGGTGTACGGAGTGTGACACGGAGAGTGAGGTGGTGGTGGAACGTGTGCGAGGAAGCACACCTGGGTTGCTCAAATCTACCCTGGGCTTTGCACAGGCACATCTGGGCTTTGCGAAGCCGAGATTAATGATGTCATGACGCACCGAGGCTAGGATATAGCGGACTGTGATGATGATGATAGTGATAGTGATTTGAACCGAAATTTAGAATAGTAAGTAGACTGTGATGACGAGGATAGTGTTTTGGCCCCAAAATTAGAAAAACAAAATTTGATGATTGGCAAAGGATTGGCAGAGTGATGATTGGTAATGGTACAGTGATTGGCAGATGATTGGCAAATTTTTGATTGGCTGAAATTTGGTGAGCAAAATTGGTAGTGGAACGATGTGGTGGGATGGCAACTCTGTCATCCCTCACAGAGGGGGGCAAAGGAGCACTAGATTATGGGGTTTGGCAGTGAAAACTAGCCCGGCAGGGTTAGGATATATCGTGTGTAGGGATCTAGAGAGATGACATTAGGTAACGTTAAGATTAGTTAGTGACAATGACACCTGTAGTGGGGACGCAGGTCGATTAGTGTGGATGATAATGACGTGGGAGCGCAATAGTTTAAAGGGGCGACTGGGAAGCGCAAGTTTCAGAGGGGAGTAGTTAGATGAGATGATGACGTGTGTTTGAGGATTGAACAGGTGTGATTGAACAGGTGTGATTGCACAGGTGTGCAACTGAACAGGTGGATGGAGCAGTGTATGAGGGAGTGATGGTGATGTGTGTTGTATTGACCAAATGGCCCAGGAAGGAAGGAGGGTGCAGGTGGCACCAGGTGTGAGTGCACAGGTGTGCACCAACAGGTGTATGGAATAAATGGTTGTGTGGAAGACATGGAGTGTGGAACATATGGAGTCTTGGAATGGATGGTCGTGGAGTGAGTATGGTGGAAAATATGGAGTGGAGTGGATGGTGCGAAGGTGTGAATGGGGGAAGAGTGGACCCCCATCACGGATACCCGGGGCGGGTAGTGCAAGTGTTAGGTAGAGGGTATAGGTAAATTGTGGTTGGATATTGGCATCTGTGGTGCGGGTGGAAGAATGATGTTTGGATGGGTGCATTAGTGTTGTGGAAATGGCTGGGCGTGTAGCCTGTTACTGTGTGTAGTTGGTTTGGGCACTCCACCACTGTGAGGATGTCGGCCAGGTGAGGCCGCAGGTGGGCTCTGGGAGCCGGTAGAGTAGTTGTGGATGGGGCCCGAGGATCCGGAGGACGGACCCGGGTAGCCCAGTGCCAGAGGGCACCAAGGGGTGACAGCCAGGAGGGGCCTTCCCCAGTTAGTTAGGTTAGGGTGAGGAGCTAGGTAAGCTCCGGTGGCAACTGCAGTGGTGGAGGTGTGCAGGTGGGTAGACCTGCTGGGAGAGCTACACGTCACAGCCCAGAAATTGTGCAAGGGCACCGGGAGATGAATCGGGGGAGTGAGACCCCAAATTGAGAAGCACCACAGTTTGGTCAATGGGAATTGGTTTTTAGAACCCATAGTGTAAGTTGGCCAATGGATTGGCAGGGAGAGACCCCGGGTAGAGTAAAGAGTGTTAAAGTCATTTAGAGGACACCATGAGGATGAAGAGTCTCCTCGCACCATCTGCATCCACTCACCTGAGATGACGTACCTCCACACCATGCCATGTTTTGATTATTTTTTATGTGCAAATGTTTTGGATTGTGAGACGCATCATGACGTGGGTGTGACATTGTGCTTGATGTTCCATCTCTTCCTCCTTATGAGGGTTGATGATGAATTGGGTGATGGCAAATTTTGTCTAGAGGGATTGTGGTGACGAATTTGGTATTGAAGAAATATGGGGAAGACGTGACAGTAGCGACGAATTTGTAAATGTGTAGATTTTGTACATATGGGGTAAGGGCAAGGGTAGTGTTGGTGACAGGGGGGTGACGTACGGTAGGGACGAGCTTTCTCACTTCGCCCTCCGTACGCATTTCGCCTTGCATTGCCTTATTGATGTGTACCCTTGTGACCTTACCCCTCGCTCATCTGTCTCTTCCCCCTTTTGTCTCCCACATGACCTGTGCGCCATTGGGCGCCGAGGGGAGCGTGCGTGAGTCCGCCATTGTGCGCCCGGAACTCCCAGAACCAGCTGTCTGCATCGATGCACCACATTATGGACCACATGTCTGTGGCCGAGCACCACTTATGGACCCCATGGGTTGGGGCGTGGCCCCTCTGCTGGAACCGGCCACGAGGGCCCGAAATCTTGCTGGCGGACCTTGGCCACAGGGCACCGATGCCCCACAGGTGAACCACACTAGTCGGCCCTGTGGGCCATAAATAAAGAAAATAAAAGGGACACGTTGGGTGCATTTTACTTTATTGCAAATAGGCCGCCAGAAAAGGAAAAAGACAACATCTGGAAGAAAGTAAATAGCCAGCAGAGGGAGCCGAAGAGCAAGAGACCACCTGCAGGGTTAGGGGTTGTTGATTTATTTTTATTGATGAACTATGGTGACTGCACCGATGGGTGCTTGAGGGTGTTTTGGTGCGTTTTGGGTGCTTTCATGGTGCATTGATGCAGAGCAGACTGTCTCCCCCCCAGAAAGAACAATCACAGGTCCTGGGTTAGTCTTGTAAATAAAAGTAGTGTCAACTGTAAATAATGCTCCCCACCGTCGGTGTGTAGTTTGAAGACCATGCCGCAATTCGGTTAGCTGTGGGCGTGAGTCTGTTGGGCAGGGTGCAATGGAGCAGCGGGACATATTTATTTATGTTTTAAAACTGTCGCACTCAGGGTCAGGTTAAAAGTAGAGGGAACTACACCTACGTGTCACACTAAATAAAAGTTGTAGGCCCGGGAAGTGCCTAAGAGGAGGAGGGTGCAGTGTTGCGGATATGAGGATTGCATTTTTTTGATTGTGTTGTATTGTATTGGAAATGGTGATGAACATTGTTTGGATATGGCCCCTCCTGCCTCCGGAGTTGTGTAAAGATAAAAAGGGCGTCTCGGTGGTTAATTCCATAAACACCACATTGCAGGACACGATAAAACCCTTGTTCAGTAGCTTATATCTTATTATGTGTTTTAGAGTAAGGCCTTGTCTTCCATTAGAATGACACTCCATTGCACCGAATCAATTAAGAATAGCTCCCCTTCAATAATTCCATTTCCCAGCCAAACTCTCCATCTGCGGGTAAAGCAGTTCACAAGCGTGGGGTGCACGCCCTCTCATTTCGCTGCTATAGTGAATATGTGCTCCGTGCTCTGTTTGAACAGGAGGGGCGGGGTCGCCTGGGAGAGGCAAGCCCAGGGCGCGCCACAAAGGGCGGGGCTGTTCAGCCCCATGCCCAAATAAGGAAACAAGCCCGTGGCTCGCCACGAGGGGCGTGCCGTCGGCGCCATGCCCAAATAAGGAGACAAGCCCGTGGGATTACCATACAAGGTCACGAAACAGAGCACGGGGGAGGAGGGCGGTACCGAAACCGAAGGGGGCATGTCAGACCCGCGCTGAAGGTTTAAACAGAAGGGCGTGTCAGTCCCGCGCTGGAGAGAAGTGAGAGGAAGGGAATACGAGCTGAGCTGTGTGGAGAGGTACACGACAAAGAAAGGGTCCAAGAGAAAGCAGAGGAACTTTTACGAACGAGTTGCAAAGAGATACGGCAGATGAGTCCAGCCCCGTTTCAACCAGCCGCGTGAAGCCCTGACGGGGCAGCGAGTGACCCTGCCGGCGTGCGCTGTAAAGCCGAATACCCGGAGCTGCCGGCATGCGCTGTAAAGCGGATTACAAGGAGCTGCCGGCTCCCCGCTTCCCGCCCGGAGTGGACCTGCTCGCTGTGCCCTGTGATCCCACCTGCTCATCCTTTCCAGCCATTCCTGCCTGCCAGTCCATCCATTTGCGTACGTGAGTTTGTTTTGTTCGTGCTGTCCTGGGTAGTAACTAAGTCTGTATAAGCTAGTAATTTTCACTGTGTCACCTGCGTTTTCATGTCCGCTGTAAATACCCGTGACTGCTCTTTTTGCTTATGTGTGTAAATAATAATAAACCCCGTTACTCTTCTGTACGTCTTCTTCTTCCTCTTTGCATTCGTCGTCTTAGTCTTTTCCCGATTGAATAGCGGTGGCGCGATACGGCCAACGTTTGGGTGAATCGGGTTTAGTCGGGGAACAACTGTTCGGTCGCGGAGCCTCCGCTCTGCAAACAACATCCTTAACCGCGTACCGTAACAATATATATATTGTTGTGGATATGAGAATGTTTTTTTTTTTGTTGTTGTTGTGTAAATTGTTGTCGAAATATCGCCCTCCTTACTCCAGTGTTGTATAAAGGTCAAAGGGCGTTCCCGTAGTTAATTCCATAAAGCATACACGAAGGACACCATATATCCCTGTTCAGTAGTTTATTTCCTTATTCTGTGTATTAGGTTAAGGCTTTGTCTTCCATTAACCAAAACTCCATTGCACCGAAGTCAAATAGATAGATCCCCTTTCAATCCCATTCCCAAAACCTCTACTGCCAACTGCATTTGCCGCCATTACGGCATGGTCAGCTCGGGGAAGAAGGGCGTGCCTCCCATCGTCATCAAGGGCAGAGCCAGAGGGCCGTGCCGACCAATCGGGGCCGAGGCGAGCGGACCGATGGGCGTGTCCTGGACACCAGCGGCTTGATCGCCTGAGGCGCTATAAAGCGCGCGCGCGAAAGCCGAGAAGTTGTTGTTGGACTAAGCAAGAGAGGGAGAGGTGAATTACAAGAGTTGCGCCAAAGGTTCCAAGAAAGAGTTGTGCCAAAGGTTCCAAGAAAGAGTTGTAATTACACATTTCAAACTCTATTTCCTATGTGCATGCACATGCATTCACATGTAATCAGAAGTAAATACATTGTGTAGATTACATCATTTGTGGATCTGATAAATTGCCAGTCACCATTTTGTAAAACCGAATGTGTAGCATCTAAATGGAGATGTCCAAATGTCACACACGTCCATGCCCTTGAGGTTCCCACAGGTGACCACACTAATATTTCCATGAAGTACATACTCTTTGTAATGTTGGATTGTCTATAAAGTATGTCCAATGTGAGCATGTCCATAAAGTTGGTATGACAACGTGTAAATCAGTAGCAGAACATAGTTAATAAAGACGCTCTCGTCACATACTCTTGACAAAACACTTTAGAAACAGAAACTAGTGTTACATCAATTTTGTCATTTAATTCGCTTCAAGAAAGATTGGACGCCACTTTAAATTCCCCTTCTGCACTCATATCATTACACCCGAAAAAGTGGGGAGGGGTGGGATGTTCATGCTTAATGCAACACAAATCCTAAGAATAAAAAAAAAATCCATGGGGAATAATGAAATTCTCCAGCATGTAAACACATTTCTCATAAAAAGTGAAGAAACAAGTTATAAAAACATTTTTAAATATGCAAAAGGATGTTGGGATGTTACTCCAAACAGTAAAGTATTGTTGCGGATATGAGGATTGCATTTTTTTGATTGTGTGTATTGTATTGTGGTAAATTGCTGTGAACATTGTTTGGATATGGCCCCTCCTGCCTCCAGAGTTGTGTAAAGGTAAAAAGGGCGTCCCGGTAGTTATTCCATGAAACACCACATTGAAGGACACTATAATACCCTTGTTCAGTAGTTTATATCCTTATTATGTGTTTTAGGGTAAGGCCTTGTCTTCCATTAACATGACACTCCATGCACCGAATCAATTAAGAATAGCTCCCCTTCAATAATTCCATTTCCCAGCCAAACTCTCCATCTGCGGGTAAAGCAGTTCACAAGCGTGGGGTGCACGCCCTCTCATTTCGCTGCTATAGTGAATATGTGCTCCGTGCTCTGTTTGAACAGGAGGGGCGGGGTCGCCAGGGAGAGGCAAGCCCAGGGCGCGCCACAAAGGGCGGGGCTGTTCAGCCCCATGCCCAAATAAGGAAACAAGCCCGTGGCTCGCCACGAGGGGCGTGCCGTCGGCGCCATGCCCAAATAAGGAGACAAGCCCGTGGGATTACCATACAAGGTCACGAAACAGAGCACGGGGGAGGAGGGCGGTACCGAAACCGAAGGGGGCATGTCAGACCCGCGCTGAAGGTTTAAACAGAAGGGCGTGTCAGTCCCGCGCTGGAGAGAAGTGAGAGGAAGGGAATACGAGCTGAGCTGTGTGGAGAGGTACACGACAAAGAAAGGGTCCAAGAGAAAGCAGAGGAACTTTTACGAACGAGTTGCAAAGAGATACGGCAGATGAGTCCAGCCCCGTTTCAACCAGCCGCGTGAAGCCCTGACGGGGCAGCGAGTGACCCTGCCGGCGTGCGCTGTAAAGCCGAATACCAGGAGCTGCCGGCATGCGCTGTAAAGCGGATTACAAGGAGCTGCCGGCTCCCCGCTTCCCGCCCGGAGTGGACCTGCTCGCTGTGCCCTGTGATCCCACCTGCTCATCCTTTCCAGCCATTCCTGCCTGCAAGTCCATCCATTTGCGTACGTGAGTTTGTTTTGTTCGTGCTGTCCTGGGTAGTAACTAAGTCTGTATAAGCTAGTAATTTTCACTGTGTCACCTGCGTTTTCATGTCCGCTGTAAATACCCGTGACTGCTCTTTTTGCTTATGTGTGTAAATAATAATAAACCCCGTTACTCTTCTGTACGTCTTCTTCTTCCTCTTTGCATTCGTCGTCTTAGTCTTTTCCCGATTGAATAGCGGTGGCGCGATACGGCCAACGTTTGGGTGAATCGGGTTTAGTCGGGGAACAACTGTTCGGTCGCGGAGCCTCCGCTCTGCAAACAACATCCTTAACCGCGTACCGTAACAATATATACTGAAACGCAAAAGAAACTTACCACCTTTGAAACCTTTAAATATCAACAATAACACTGCGTGTTGTAAATGTGTGAACTTATTTGTGGACAATAGTGTCCTCACTGTCAGACAAAATGGTCACGGATGGTCACTTGAACCTTCAATGGTCACTTCATAGCACAGCTGTTGAACAGCCGTTTTGACTGTCAGTGATTAGCCAAGGGGTACTTGATAATTTTAATGAGCTGCACGTGATGTCGTGATATTGGCTTTAAAAAAGCCAGTGCAAAATGGGCATTTTGACCGAAAAATTTGACCATTTTGACTAACTTCAAAAGGACCGAAAACGCAAAAGAAACGTACCACCTTTGAAACCTTTAAATGTAAACAATAACACTGCGTGTAGTAAATGTGTGAACTTATTTGTGGACAATAGTGTCCTCACTGTCAGACAAAACAGTCACTTATGGTCACTTGAACCTTCAATGGTCACTTCATAGCACAGCTGTTGAACAGCCGTTTTGACTGCCAGTGATTAGCCAAGGGGTACGGGATGATTTTAATGAGCTGCACGTGATGTCTTGATATTGGCTTTAAAAAGGCCAGTGCAAAATGGGCATTTCAATCAACATGCCACGATTGTCAAGGGATCAACGGCGTGCCCTAGGCATGCTGCAAGGCGGACTGAGCTACCGTGAGGTGGCACGTCGCCTTGGCTGTTCACACCAGACGATATCGGCCCTGGTGGACAGAGACACCCTCCACAACTCTGCAGATGACAGACCTCGATCAGGGAGGCCAAGAGTCACCACTGCAAGGCAGGACAGGCAGATGGTCCGAAGTCACCTGCGGGATCGATTCTGTCCAGCATCCCGCACTGCGGCAGAAACTCCGGGGCGTGCAAACCCACGGATCTCCAATGATACTGCACGAAGACGACTGAATGACTATGGCCTGACTGCCAGAAGACCATACAGAGGCCCCGTGATGACGGCTGCCCATCGCCGCAACCGTCAGAGATGGTGCCAGCAGCATCAGCGGTGGACCTTGGCGCAGTGGAACGAGGTCGCTTTCAGCGATGAGTCAAGGTTCTGTGTGGACAGTCCTGATGGGCATGAGCGTGTCTGGAGAAGAACTGGCGAGCGATATGCCGATTGTTGCGTGCGTCAAGCCAACAGGTGGGTTGGCCCAAGTGTGATGGTGTGGGCCGCCATATCAGGCCGGTACAGGACGCCACTGGTGGTTGTGGATGGGAATCTTAACGCCCAGCGGTATGTGGATAACATCCTGCGACCTCATCTGCTGCCATTCCTGCTAGACCACCCAGAACTGAGAACCTTTCAGCATGACAACGCTCGGCCCCATGCTGCCTGCTTTACCACTGCATTTCTCCAAGGTGAGAACATCAACACCATGCAGTGGCCTGCGCTCTCCCCTGACCTGAATCCCATAGAGCACCTGTGGGATGAGCTTGGGAGACGCGTAGTTGGCAGGGCCAGGACACGGGCAGAGCTGCTTCAGACATTGAGGACTGAGTGGGACAGAATCCAGCAGCAATCCATCCAAAGACTGGTAGGCAGTATACACCGATGATGCACTGCCTGTATCCAAAACAATGGTGGCCACACACGCTATTGAAAGGGGACTGACATTGCACCCTGTGCTGTTCTGTACTGTAGAACAAACTGATGAGATGGTGTATCTTGGTCAAAAACTTGACATGTCATCAATAAAATGCCAATGTTTCAATTAGCAATTGTTGGTTTGTTTTATTTTGAACTGTAACAATTTTATTACATTTCAAAGAAGTGGTAAGTTTCTTTTGCGTTTTCGGTCTTTTTGAAGTTGGTCAAAATGGTCAAAATGGTCAAATTTTTGGTCAAAATGCCCATTTTGCACTGGCCTTTTTAAAGCCAATATCAAGACATCACGTGCAGCTCATTAAAATCATCCCGTACCCCTTGGCTAATCACTGACAGTCAAAACGGCTGTTCAACAGCTGTGCTATGAAGTGACCATTGAAGGTTCAAGTGACCATCCGTGACCGTTTTGTCTGACAGTGAGGACACTATTGTCCACAAATAAGTTCACACATTTACTACACGCAGTTATTGTTGATATTTGAAGGTTTCAAAGGTGGTAAGTTTCTTTTGCGTTTTCGGTCTTTTTGAAGTTGGTCAAAATGGTTAAATTTTTCTGTCAAAATGCCCATTTTGCACTGGCCTTTTTAAAGCCAATATCAAGACATCACGTGCAGCTCATTAAAATCATCCCGTACCCCTTGGCTAATCACTGACAGTCAAAACGGCTGTTCAACAGCTGTGCTATGAAATGACCATTGAAGGTTCAAGTGACCATCCGTGACCGTTTTGTCTGACAGTGAGGACACTATTGTCCGCAAATAAGTTCACACATTTACTACACGCAGTGTTATTGTTGATATTTAAAGGTTTCAAAGGTGGTAAGTTTCTTTTGCGTTTCAGTATATATATTGTTGTGGATATGAGAATGTTTTTTGTTTTTGTTGTTGTTGTTGTGTAAATTGTTGTTGAAATATCGCCCTCCTTACTCCAGTGTTGTATAAAGGTCAAAGGGCGTTCCCGTAGTTAATTCCATAAAGCATACACGAAGGACACCATATATCCCTGTTCAGTAGTTTATTTCCTTATTCTGTGTATTAGGTTAAGGCTTTGTCTTCCATTAACCAATACTCCATTGCACCGAATTCAAATAGATAGATCCCCTTTCAATCCCATTCCCAAAACCTCTACTGCCAACTGCATTTGCCGCCATTACGGCATGGTCAGCTCGGGGAAGAAGGGCGTGCCTCCCATCGTCATCAAGGGCGGAGCCAGAGGGCCGTGCCGACCAATCGGGGCCGAGGCGAGCGGACCGATGGGCGTGTCCTGGACACCAGCGGCTTGATCGCCTGAGGCGCTATAAAGCGCGCGCGCGAAAGCCGAGAAGTTGTTGTTGGACTAAGCAAGAGAGGGAGAGGTGAATTACAAGAGTTGCGCCAAAGGTTCCAAGAAAGAGTTGTGCCAAAGGTTCCAAGAAAGAGTTGTAATTACACATTTCAAACTCTATTTCCTATGTGCATGCACATGCATTCACATGTAATCAGAAGTAAATACATTGTGTAGATTACATCATTTGTGGATCTGATAAATTGCCAGTCACCATTTTGTAAAACCGAATGTGTAGCATCTAAATGGAGATGTCCAAATGTCACACACGTCCATGCCCGTGAGGTTCCCACAGGTGACCACACTAATATTTCCATGAAGTACATACTCTTTGTAATGTTGGATTGTCTATAAAGTATGTCCAATGTGAGCATGTCCATAAAGTTGGTATGACAACGTTTAAATCAGTAGCAGAACATAGTTAATAAAGACGCTCTCGTCACATACTCTTGACAAAACACTTTAGAAACAGAAACTAGTGTTACATCAATTTTGTCATTTAATTCGCTTCAAGAAAGATTGGACGCCACTTTAAATTCCCCTTCTGCACTCATATCATTACACCCGAAAAAGTGGGGAGGGGTGGGATGTTCATGCTTAATGCAACACAAATCCTAAGAATAAAAAAAAAATCCATGGGGAATAATGAAATTCTCCAGCATGTAAACACATTTCTAATAAAAAGTGAAGAAACAAGTTATAAAAACATTTTTAAATATGCAAAAGGATGTTGGGATGTTACTCCAAACAGTAAAGTATTGTTGCGGATATGAGGATTGCATTTTTTTGATTGTGTGTATTGTATTGTGGTAAATTGCTGTGAACATTGTTTGGATATGGCCCCTCCTGCCTCCAGAGTTGTGTAAAGGTAAAAAGGGCGTCCCGGTAGTTATTCCATGAAACACCACATTGCAGGACCCGATAAAACCCTTGTTCAGTAGCTTATATCTTATTATGTGTTTTAGAGTAAGGCCTTGTCTTCCATTAAAATAATACTCCATTTCACCGAATCAATTAAGAATAGCTCCCCTTCAATAATTCCATTTCCCAGCCAAACTCTCCATCTGCGGGTAAAGCAGTTCACAAGCGTGGGGTGCACGCCCTCTCATTTCACTGCTATAGTGAATATGTGCTCCGTGCTCTGTTTGAACAGGAGGGGCGGGGTCGCCAGGGAAAGGCAAGCCCAGGGCGCGCCACGAAGGGCGGGGCTGTGCAGCCCCATGCCCAAATAAGGAAACAAGCCCGTGGCTCGCCACGAGGGGCGTGCCGTCGGCGCGATGCCCAAATAAGGAGACAAGCCCGTGGGATTACCATACAAGGTCACGAAACAGAGCACGGGGGAGAGGGCGGTACTGAAACCGTGGAGGGCGTGTCAGTCCCGGGCTGGAGAGAAGTGAGAGGCAGGGAATACGAGCTGAGCTGCGTGGAGAGGTACACGACAAAGAAAGGGTCCAAGAGAAAGCAGAGGAACTTTTACGAACGAGTTGCAAAGAGATACGGCAGATGAGTCCAGCCCCGTTTCAACCAGCCGCGTGAAGCCCTGACGGGGCAGCGAGTGACCCTGCCGGCGTGCGCTGTAAAGCCGAATACCAGGAGCTGCCGGCGTGCGCTGTAAAGTGGATACAAGGAGCTGCCGGCTCCCCGCTTCCCGCCCGGAGTGGACCTGCTCGCTGTGCCCTGTGATCCCACCTGCTCATCCTTTCCAGCCATTCCTGCCTGCAAGTTCCCCATTTGCGTACGTGAGTTTGTTTTGTTCGTGCTGTCCTGGGTAGTAACTAAGTCTGTATAAGCTAGTAATTTTCACTGTCTCACCTGCGTTTTCATGTCACCTGTAAATAATCGTGACTGCTCTTTTTGCTTATGTGTGTAAATAATAATAAACCCCGTTACTCTTCTGTACGTCTTCTTCTTCTTCTTCCTCTTTGCATTCGTCGTCTTAGTCTTTTCCCGATTGAATAGCGGTGGCGCGATACGGCCAACGGCTGGGTGAATCGGGTGAGTCGGGGAACAACTGTTCGGTCGTGGAGCCTCCGCTCGGCAAATATAACAGCCTTAACCGCGTACCGTAACAGTATGTAAACAAGGTGGGGATGGTCACAAGAAATGATCATGTGAAACCTACATCTTTCTTTGAATATTGGTTGTCCCTTGAAAAGACCGTGTGTGTGTGTGTGTGTGTGTGTGTGTGTGTGTGTGTGTGTGTGTGTGTGTGTGTGTGTGTGTGTGTGTGTGTGTGTGTGTGTGTGTGTGTGTGTGTGTGTGTGTGTGTGTGTGTGTGTGTGTGTGTGTGTGTGTGTGTGTGTGTGTGTGTGTGTGTGTGTGTGTGTGTGTGTGTGTGTGCGTGCGTGCGTGCGCGCGCGCGCGCACAGTCACGTGAAAAAGTAAGTACACCCCATGTAAAGTTTTGACTTTTTCAACATATTTCAACATACAGCTATTTGATCTTCATTTCAACAATATTTATAGATAAAGGTGATATAATATAACAAATATCATGAAACATTTACATTTTGTAGTCCATTGTATCTATCTATAATTCCATTAATCTCTGTGTGTATGTGTGTATGTTTGTCTGTGACCGCTGTTTCTCGACAACTACCGGTCCGATATACTTTAAACTTGCCAGGTATATTGCTGGGGACCCGAGGATGTGCCTTTTCAAGGTTTCATATTAATCGGACAAGTAGTTACCGAGCTATGGCGATTTCTTTACCAAACACTGCAAGCCGTTCGCTTTGGACCAAACCATTGCATGTAAATAGAGGGGGGGGGGTTCTGTGGTCGTTGCGAATGGACCAAACCATTCATGTAAATAGAGGGGGGGGGGGGTTCTGTGGTCGTTACTGCCACGTGGTTTCAAAGTTTTTTTTTGTTGTTGTTGTTTGCACGCATGTTTTTTTGCACCCACGTACGGGCACGCCCTAGGATGTTTACACACACACACCCCTACACAAATTTTTTTTTTTTTTTTTTTTTTTGGCAAGGAACGGGCACCCACGTACGGGCACGTCCTAGCTTATATATAGTACGGGCATGCCCTAGTAATTTAAATGAACATAAATGCCAATTTCTTATGTGGAAAAAGTAAGTACACCCCTACATTTATCACCACTTCAAATACCTAAAATTAGAATCAGGTGCACCAGCTCAGGTGCAAATGATTAGAACATTGTTGGAGAGGATCTTGGAGGAACCTCTCTTATTTAAACCTCAGACATTTAGTTTGGTTTGCTCTTTGTTGTTGAAGTGTGTGGCGTTACCATGCCTATATCAAAAGAGCTCTCTGAGGCCTTCAGAAAGAAGGTTATAGATGCCTACGAGTCTAGGAGGGGATTTTAAAAGATCTCCAAACAATTTGAAATCAATCATTCGACTGTCCGGAAGATCATCTACAACAACAACAACAACAACAACAACATGCATTTTAAGGCCATTTTCCCTGCTAGAGCGGGGGTTAGCCTTGCGGTCCCCATGACAATCTTCTCCATTTTGCCCTGTTTTCTGCATCTCTCCTTGTTAACCCCCTTGCCCGCATTTCTTCTTCCACCATCTTTAGCCAAGTCTTTCTCGGTCTTCCCCGTCCTCTACTTCCTTCTACATTAATTTCCATCACTCTTCTCAACCAGTCACTTTCATCCTTCCTCAACACATGACCAAACCATCTCAACCTGTGCCTCTTCACAGCATCAATCACAGGCAATATTCCCATCATCTTTCGCAATTCATCATTTGTCTTCCTCTCTCTCAACGATACTCTGCACATCCATCGAACCATTCGTATTTCCACCCTTTCCAGCCTTCGTTGCTGCTCTACGTTCATTACCCATGTCTCGCTCCCATAAATCATAACACTTCTCACACATGCAGCATACACTTTTCCCTTCAGCTTCAGCGACACTCTCCTCCTCATCAGCACGCCACTCAGCACGGAAGATCATCTACAAGTGGAGAATATTCCGAACAACTGCCAACTTGTTCAGGCCAGGCCGCCCCAGCAAGTTCAGCCCGAGAGCAGACCGTAAGATGCTGAAAGAAGTCTCTAAGAACCCCAGAATGTCATCACGGGACCTACATGTAGCTCTTGCCACTGTTGATGTCAAAGTGCACGGGTCTACCATTAGAAAGAGGCTGCACAAGTTTGATCTACATGGGAGGTGTGCCAGGAGGAAAGCTTTGCTGTCAAGAAAGAACATCAGGGCAAGAATAAAGTTTGCCAATGAACACCTAGGCAAAGACCAGCACTTCTGGAACAATGTGCTCTGGACAGATGAGTCAAAGGTAGAGCTATTTGGCCACAGTGCCAGAAGACATGTTTGGCGAAAACCAAAGACAGTATTTGACCACAAGAACCTGATACCAACTGTAAAGCATGGTGGTGGAAATATTATTGTTTGGGTCAGCTTTGCTGCATCAGGGCCTGGGCAGTTCACCATCATAGAATCCACTATGAATTCTTCATTGTACCAGAGGGTGCTTGAGGATAATGTGAGGCCATCTGTCGGAAAGTTGAAGCTCAACCGAAGGTGAACCTTGCAACATGACAATGACCCCAAACATACCAGTAAATCCACCAAGCAATGGCTGAAAAGAAAGAAATGGAGGGTTCTGGAATGGCCAAGTCAAAGCCCGGATCTAAATCCCATCGAGATGTTTTGGGGGGATTTGAAACGAGCTGTGCATGCAAGAAACCCCTCAAACATCGCACAGCTGAAAGAATTCTGCATGGAGGAGTGGGCAAAAATTTCTCCCAGTCGATGTCAGAGACTGGTAGACAGTTATAAGAAACGCCTACTTGAGGTTGTTTCTGCCAAAGGGGGCAATACCACCTATTCGTGCCAAGGGTGTACTTACTTTTTCCACATGCAAAATTTGCATTTATGTTGATTTAAATCATGCAATGGACTTCAAAATGTAAATGTTTCATGATATTTGTTATATTATATTACCTTTATCTATCAATATTGTTGAAATGAAGATCAAATAGCTGTATGTTGAAATATGTTGAAAAAGTCAAAACTTTACATGGGGTGTACTTACTTTTTCACGTGACTGTACGTATATATATGTGTGTGTGTGTGTGTGTGTGTGTGTGTGTGTGTGTGTACGTACTTGTGCGTGTGTGTATGTACGTACGTGTGCGTGTGTGTGTGTGTGTGTGTGTGTGTGTGTGTGTGTGTGTGTGTGTGTGTGTGTGTGTGTGCGCACGTATGTGTGTGTGTGTGGTTACGTGCTCCTCCCCGACCCCCTGGTCACGGTGTACCTCCGGGCCCCGAGAGGAGTCACGGCAGAAAAATGTGTTATTCTGTATGTCAAAGATCAATGGTGAAGCCACACCAATTGTTACAAACCAACAGGTATTGTATTAAGATCACACAAGAATAACAGTACAAAACAATAGTAATCAATTGTCCAACAAATAGTATATCATTCCTATGATGGTACCATCGGGTTTTTTTTTTTTTTTTTTTTTTTTTTTTTTTTTTTTTGTTTTGTTTTGTATACAATATCGAGGCTCGTCAAAGAGCGAACATTAATCACACAGAAAGACAAACCGACACATAAAACATATAACATAGGGAGCGGTAGACAAGATGGGGAGAGAGGGGGAAGGACACAAACACAACATTTGAGAGCAGGGACCGAGAGACATGGAGACATCGAGAGATCTGAGAGAGGGCGAGGGCTTTGGGGGGGGGGGGGGGGGCGTGGGAAGGGGGCAGTGGGAGAGGTATAAAACATATGGACACTGCCAGGACTTCCAGGAAAGAAGTTGGAATTTCAAACAAGGTGGATCTGGGGTGAATTAGCGGGGGTAGAAAAGATCAAGGTTTTGGATGGGGGAAGATAAGAGATGGTGGTGAACAGCTGTTTTAAAGACCTGGAGGGAGGAGTGGGATTGAAGGGAGTGAGGGAGTTTGTTCCAGAGGCGGGAGAAAAGAGGAATGAAAGAGTGAAGGTGAGCGGAGAGCCGAGATTTCGGCAGTTTAACCATCAGAGGGTTGCTGGCAGATCTTGTGCGACCTGTAGGAATATTTGGGGGACAGAGCACAGAGAGAGCTGGGGGTGCAAGGCCGGAGAGGAGTCGGTAGAAGACAGAAAGACCACCTACCTGCCTGCGGTGAGTGAGTGAAAGGCCCTCAGAGATAGCTTCATCGCGGGAGATTCCAATAATTCTGAAAGCTTTGGTTTCAACAGCGTGAAGCCGAGCTAGGTGTGAGGCAGGAGCACCGGCCCATAGTGGAGAACAGTATTCCATTGAGCTGCGGATGAAAGCCTTGTATGTGGTGAGGAGCTCAGGTGTGCCGAGGAAGGACTTCGCACGACGGAGGATGCCCAGTCGGCGACTGGCTTTGGAGGCCAGCTTGGAAATGTGGTTTTCCCAAGAAAGATCATGGCAGATAGTGAGACCCAAAATCTTGAGCGACAGAACTTCTTGGAGAGGATTCTTGAGAAAGTAGATGGGAGGGTTGTCCAGTCGATCTTTTCGGAGAGACATAGTAAGAGTGTGAGATTTGTCAGGATTGAAAGACATGTTCCACTTGTTTGACCAGTCTGTGATTTTGTCCAGGTCTTCAGAGAGTGAGGAGGCAGCAGACTGCCGATCTGAGGGAAGAGGAATGGAGCGGCAGAGAGTGGAGTCATCAGCAAAGAGATAGAGAGGATTTTCGAGAGAGTCAGAGAGATCATTGATGAAGACCAGAAAAAGCACGGGGCCCAGAACACTGCCTTGGGGAACTCCAGCCTGAACAGGAAGAGGAGATGAGAGAAACCCATTCAGGGCCACACGTTGACGACGACTAGAGAGGAAGTCCGCCAGCCATGCGTGGAGATTTCCATGGATACCAAAGGAGGAGAGTTTGGTGAGCAGAGCGGGGTGCCAGACCGTGTCGAAGGCACGTGATATGTCGAGGGAGACAGCTCTAATTTCCTGTTTGGCATTGAGGACCTCCATCCATTGTTGAGACAGCAGAAGCAGCATGTCCAGAGTAGAGTGACCTTGTCTGAAACCAAATTGATGATCAGAGATCAAGCCATTGGAGAAGAGGAAAGATTTCATATCAGAAGCAATGATGGATTCCATGATTTTGCTGATAATTGGGAGAAGGCTGATTGGTCTGTAGTTGCTAGGATCTGTTTTTGCACCTTTTTTGTGCAAAGCGGTGATGTTGGCTGATTTCCAAGCAGATGGCAGTTGACCTTGAGCAAAAGAGAGGGTGAAGAGAACAGAGAGAGGGTGAGATAGAGCAGCAGAGCAGGATTTTAGGACCCGTGGGCTGATGCCGTCGGGTCCAGTTGCAGAATCAGAGTCGAGGGTTGACAGAAACTTTTCCACCTTGTCAGGAGGAAAGGACACGGAGTCCAGGAGCAGCAGGGTACGACTGGGTATGGTGGGTACAGAGAGGGATGGGTTTGGGACACAAGATTTAGAGGCAAACACAGAGTTGAGGCATTCAGCTTTTTCACGTGCGGAGTCAGCTGTGAAGCCGTTTGAGGTAAGGGAGGGGATGGAGGGGGAACAAACACCAGAAACGGATTTGACCAGACGCCACCAGGATTTGGAAGAGGGAGACAGATAAGAGAGTTCGGTCTTGAGAACGGAGAGATATTGTTTCCTGGCTCTCCTGAGGGTGGACACACACTTGTTTCGGGCTTTGTGAAAGGAAATGAGATTTCCTTCCGTTGGATTTGCTTTCCAGGAGACGAAGGCAAGTTGTTTCTGGGCAACAGCCTCACCACAAGATTCCGTGTACCATGGACGGGAGGAAGGGTATGACAACTGAAGACGAGATGGGATAAATCTGTGCATGAGAGAGAGCAATTTACTTTGGAAGAATTCCCAGGATGAGTTGATGTCAGAGGTGGTAGAGATGGGAGACCAGTCCAGATGATTGATGGCTGCTTGAAGACCGTGCCAGTTGGCCTGAGTGAAATGCCAGACTCGTCGACGCTGAGCAGGCTCCCTGAGGATGGTCAGAGAGATGTCCACTTTAACAAGGACATGATCAGATGATGGGTGGGTGGGATGGGTTCATACAATATAATTCACTGTGCTCCAAGTGAGCGAAAAGAAGAAGATTCCCAATGTCTCTATTCCCCGGCTTTAAGCCAAAGTCGATCCGCTCCTGTGATCGACAGATCAATGTCCAATCGAGATCAGAATCCTGTTGGGTTGGCAGTTACAGTCCGGCTGCCAAAGCTGTGCAAAGGCGCCCTCCAGGCCACTGGGAAATCCAAAGGCGCCCTCCAGGCCACTGGGAAATCCAAAGACGCCCTCCAGGCCACTGGGAAATCACACCCTCGGGTATGGATGTTCCACAGCTCGCAGTCGGCAAACCTCAGATTTACCTTCAGGTATATCCGCGTTACACACACACTTACACACTTACTTACACACACACACACACACACACACACACACACACACACACACACACACACACACACACACACACACACACACACACAATACGTCTGAAAGCGGTGAAAACGGCTGACGTGAAGCAAAGAAAAACCTTGCGCGACGCGCAACGGCTGAAGCGAAGCAAAGAAACCTTGCTCGACGCACAAAGCGCGCGAATCAAAATGGCCAACGGCCGTACTCGAGACGTAACGGCAGTCCAATGATTCTCTTCGGAATCGACCACAAAACCTGACACGCAGGCTTATCTGTCACAGCGATAGTAATTCTGTCGCAGGAATCACTTTCCTGGGAAACCCAAAGTTCACTCGTGACTCTTGCTCGCCAACGTTCGCTCTAGACCTCGAAGCGACTATGCTTCTTGTCCGACTCCACTCGCTCTGCCTTCTTTTTCTCCTCTTCCTCTTCGTCGTCCGGTTCCGGTTTCATTTAAAACTAACTTTTTCACCTTTTGAAAACAGTTCATAAACAATAAACCTTTTGACAACAATAATAG
The DNA here is from genome assembly GCF_964187855.1 of Myxine glutinosa. Taxonomy (NCBI): domain Eukaryota; kingdom Metazoa; phylum Chordata; class Myxini; order Myxiniformes; family Myxinidae; genus Myxine; species Myxine glutinosa. The sequence continues at coordinate 88,975,515 of NC_136266.1, forward strand.
TACATGGAATCGAAAATGTTTACAGTGGATGAAAACCACCACAACGGAAGTGAGTAATCCGTAACAGAGTGTGTGTGTGTGTGTGTACGTGTGTACGTGTGTATGTGTGTATGTGTACACTTATATTTTATTACTTGTATATACACCAGTGGGGAATGCTTGCATACTGCAAGAAGCAGCTACTCTTGTGCATCCTATGTGCAGATGTAATAAATATAGGCTTTATGTATTTGATGATTTCGATTGTGATAGATATTTATATTCAAGAGTACAAGGTTGCAATGATATGCAAGCCAAGAGACAAACAAAAATGTTGCATATTCACAATTAACTTCATCAAACAATGACGAAAAAAAATGTCATGTGACCCAAAATGCAATATAATTAAATATGCAACATTAAAAGTGTGTTGTCAATAATATGATTACTGACTAATTAAGAAATTGCTAATTACGATGATTACTTCGTAATTAGCAATATTTAAAATGCATAATTATGCACATCATAGATCAGATATTATGGACATAAGAATCAGTTGTAATTGCTTCCTTTCTAAAATACGAGGACGTGCCCGTACGTGGGTGCCCGTTCCGTGGCCAAAAAAAGAAAAAAAAAAATTTCCAAATTTAAATCAAGTGTACCTCCCTGTCTTTGCTAGCCATGACATTCGATGCCATTGACCATTGCCACTCCTACGCCACGGTGAGGCGACAGGGTAGGATTTGTAGGAGACCTGAAAGTGCAGTGTCAGTATGTATTCCATGTTCGAATTGTATTAGTTTTAAAATAGTTAAAAAAAAAAAAGGTTTGCAAAGCATATCAGCAAATTGAAACAGAATTGAAACAGAGCAGAATTCGTTATTATTATTATATCTATTACTACAAATTATTACAAATTATTACATTACAAATGTTATTCGTTAATGTTAATTCCCTGCCATCACCCTCTGCCATCACCCTCTGCCATCACCCTCTGCCATCACCCTCTGCCATCACCCTCCCATCACCCTGCCATCACCCTGCCATCACCCAGCCCCATTACCCTGCCCCATCACCCTGCCCCATCACCCTCCCATCTCCCCCCCATCACCCTCCCATCACCCTCCCATCACCCTGCCATCTCCCTCCCACCACCCTCTGCCACCACCCTCTGCCATCACCCTCTGCCATCACCCTCTGCAATCACCCTCTGCTATCACCCTCTGCCATCACCGTCCCATCACCCAGCCATCACCCTCCCAGCACCCTGCCATCACCCTGCCATCACCCTGCCATCACCCAGCCCCATCACCCTGCCCCATCACCCTGCCCCATCACCCTCCCATCTCCCCCCCATCACCCTCCCATCACCCTCCCATCACCCTGCCATCTCCCTCCCACCACCCTCCCACCACCCTCTGCCACCACCCTCAGCCATCACCCTCTGCCATCACCCTCTGCAATCACCCTCTGCTATCACCCTCTGCCATCACCGTACCATCACCCAGCCATCACCCTCCCAGCACCCTGCCATCACCCTGCCATCACCCTGCCCCAGCACCCTGCCCCATCACCCTCACATCTCCCCCCCATCACCCTCCCATCACTCTCCCATCACCCTCTGCCATCACCCTCTGCCATCACCCTCCCATCACCCTGCCATCACCCTCCCATCACCCTGCCATCACCCTCCCATCACCCTGGCCCATCACCCATCCCATCTCCCTCCCAAACAAAGAATAATAAAAATTGTCTACATGTACATTGTACACACCTTTATGTCGTTAGCACCACTTCATAAGGCACCACGTACGGGCTTCTTCTTTGTTTCCTCGTCCTGGGCAAGAATGCGGAGGCTGCTGGAACTGCCAACCCTAGAGGTCGCCACGTAGAACTGGCAATGGCAGAAGAAGGCTCTTGGGCAGAAGATCCCAACATGGTGTAGCGACTGCCAAAAGAAGTTGTGGATGTATTTTGATGAAATCTTTTCGTAACAATTTTTCCTCAAGCAATAAATAAATAATAAGAATTGTCCACATGTACACACCTGTATGTCGTTAGCAGCTCTTCATAAACAACATTGCTGAGGAAACGGCACTTCTCCAGGAGATCCTCACATGGTGTACAACTGGCAAAAGAAGTAGTGCACGTATTTTGATGAAATCTTTTCGTAACAATTTTTCCTCAAGCAATAAATAAATAATAAGAATTGTCCACATGTACACACCTGTATGTCGTTAGCAGCTCTTCATAAACAACATTGCTGAGGAAACGGCACTTCTCCAGGAGATCCTCACATGGTGTACAACTGGCAAAAGAAGTAGTGCACTTATTTTGATGAAATCTTTTCGTAACAATTTTGTCTTCAATCAATAAATAAATAATAAGAATTGTCCACATGTACACACCTGTATGTCGTTAGCAGCTCTTCATAAACAACATTGCTGAGGAAACGGCACTTCTCCAGGAGATCCTCACATGGTGTACAACTGGCAAAAGAAGTAGTGCACGTATTTTGATGAAATCTTTTCGTAACAATTTTTCCTCAAGCAATAAATAAATAATAAGAATTGTCCACATGTACACACCTGTATGTCGTTAGCAGCTCTTCATAAACAACATTGCTGAGGAAACGGCACTTCTCCAGGAGATCCTCACATGGTGTACAACTGGCAAAAGAAGTAGTGCACTTATTTTGATGAAATCTTTTCGTAACAATTTTGTCTTCAATCAATAAATAAATAATAAGAATTGTCCACATGTACACACCTGTATGTCGTTAGCAGCTCTTCATAAACAACATTGCTGAGGAAACGGCACTTCTCCAGGAGATCCTAACATGGTGTACGACTGGCAAAAGAAGGTGTGCACTTTTTTTGATGAATTCGTTTCGAAACAATTTTTCTTCAAAAAATAAATAATAATAAAAACTTGTCTACATGTACATTGTACACACCGTTATCTCGTTAGCACCTCTTCATAAACAACGTTGCTGAGGAAACGGCGCTTCTTCTTTGTTTCCTCGTCCAGGGCAAGAATGCGGAGGCTGCTGGATCTGCCAACCCTACTGGCCGCCACGTAGAACTGACCATGGCTGAAGAAGTCTCGTGTGCAGAAGATCCCAACATGGTGTAGCGACTGTCCTTGGGATTTATTCACAGTCATGGCAAAGCAGGGTCGTACCGGAAACTGACGACGCCGCAGAGTGAACGGGAACATGTTGTCAGATGGACTCAAGGTTATGCGTGGAATGAGCAATGTGCGTCCAGAATTGACACCCATCACAGATTGTGCAACCAACAGATTTGGAAGGATCTGAAGTATGATGTACCTTGAGCCATTGCAGTGCCCGCTTTGCTGGTCGAAGTTTCGCAGCAGCATGATTACCATACCCACCTTGAGAGAGATTCGATGTGGCGGCATACCAGATGGACAGAGGGTGTTCAGGAACTCAGGCGGATACAAATGATCACCCTCAGATTCCGCTGTATCGACGCTACAGCAAACATGTTCCTCCCCTGGAAATATGGTCGTCATGTAGGCATTTACCTGATCGACTTCGGAATTGGTCGGACATAGTATAACACGCTCGCATAGCCACTTGGGGTTGCTAATGTTGTTATGCAAGTCTTCGTACACCCAAGTGACAATATCCTGAAGTTTTTCACCTGGAAGAATGAGCGGTTCCCTGAGCTCAATAGCAAATTCACCCTCTTCTGGATTGACAGGAATCTTCCCTTCACCCAGATCCAGCAGGAATTTTGCAAATTCAGATTCGTCCTGTTGTTCTCCAGCACCCTGCATGATCCTCATGTTTACTCTGAGACGAAGTATCTGCACTTTTCTCCACAGGTATGAGCTCTTGAAGCACCTTCCAACTATGTCAATACGGCTACCGTGTGGCACAACAGTAAGGATCTGCCTCCAGTCACCACTGAAAACCATTGCGATGCCGCCAAATGGGTCCTCTGAGCCCCGAAGCCACTGGAATGTTCGATCTGCTGCCTCCAATGCGCGACGATCCATCATTGAAACTTCATCCACCACCATTAGATTAGTCATGCGTATGAGTGCTGCAGTGGTGTCATTTTCACTGATGTTGCAAGTGGACTCATCAGTGAGAATGAGAGGACACTTGGTCCTACTATGGAAGGTGGCCCCTTTAGGCAGCAGCGTAGCTGCAATACCACTGGCAGCAGTTGCAAGAGCCACTTTGCCCATTGCTCGCACTTTGTAGAGTATATGAGACAATGTGAATGTTTTCCCAGTCCCACCACTTGCATCAATTGCAAGCATGCAGCCATGTCCGTGTTCCACACTCCGCATCACTGTATCGACAACAACGCGCTGCTCGTCATTAAGAAGGCACTCTGTTTGAGCGATGTGAGCCTCAAGTTCTCCTATATTGTGCACTGTTTCGTGCTCGATGACGCGCGGAATGCGAGACTGGAAATGAAGTGGTTCAGGTTCAGGAAGGCCAAAGGTCTTACTGAGCGAAAAGCCGTGGCACTCAACTTTGTTCTTCAGCTCTTGGAGCACTGCACTCACAATGCGTCCATTTGGTTCATTCACACCTGCTGCACGCATGAAGTCCTCGCACAGCACATACTTGTGCCTTTCCCAGAACTGCACGTGGTTGCCTCTGAGAACGAATATGAGCATGTTGGCAAATACTTCGCGGACTGCAGGGCCAAATGCAATATTTGCAGCCTCTTCCATAACAGAATCCACCTCCTGGTCATTGTCAACGATGCCATATGCAATGCAGGCTGCCAGATAGGTCTCCATGACCCTACCACCAACACGACGGAGATCCTGAAAGCATGTGGGGCCAGGCACGCGGTACAGTAGCATGCGGAGATAGTACAACTCGGCAGTATGTGAGTTGACGGGAATAATGGGGAGTCGCCCAACCGTATCAGCCTTACGGTTATCCTGGAAACTCAGCCTTCTCTTCCGCAATTGAAACCTTTTCCTCAAGTAGGTGAAGTGTTGGAATACATCTGGATATAGAACATGACGCATGTGTGGATGGAGATTCATGGCTTCGAAAAAGGCGGTGAGGGTTGTTGCAGGGGGTCCTGACTCTGCCAAGTTCTGTACGGCACCTTCGTCATTGAACGTGATCACCTGCTCATCCTGTAGATGGAGTGCCAGCATCTCGACTGGTGGGTACTTGCGTTGAATGGGGAAATCGTATATGCGCCAGTATCCCTCAGATGCGGTGATGTAACGCCCTAGTTCGTAGCGTGCCACTTCATCATGTCGTAATGCCTCTCGCATCCTCTCATGAGGCTCAAGTCTGACCAGGCACTGGTCCGGGCCCTTTTCAAGGTATTTGTACAGGTACTTGACACAGGTGACAGCACAGACGATCTCAAGGTTGATGTGAGCATCGTACCTGAGGACAATATATGGATTGTAAGGCACAACCCATGCATTGTTAACTAATACGGTAGCACCGCCTCGTATTGTCTTCATGATGGGATCACCAGGTGCAGCTTCTGCCCGTCTTCTGTACAGGGGATAGGAGTCATCAGAGAAGCTTGTCGTTTGTCGTAGGGCTTTGGGATAGTCCTTTGTGCACTTCCGGTCTGCCATGCAAGGGCTCAAGATGTTCCATTCCCCACATGGGCCGTGAATCATGTGTGATGTCACAATACGGTGTAGTTCCGGATTTGTGAGTCTGTCAGGAATCTCAGCAGAGACCACGCGATCGACATCTGCTGGTGTTCTGGGCTTGTCGCGAGGTACCACGGTCAGGAGCATGTGTATATGGGGAAGGTGACGCTTTTGCGTTTCCTTCACCATCACGTAAGCGTCCACATGCCCCAAGATGTCATGCTTGAGGATGTCTGCGAGGAGTGCTTCCACCTTCATATGAAACACCCGGGCGATGATATCAGGTCTTGCATTGGGGGGCTGACCCTCAAAAACCGATTCTTTAATTTCTGGCCACTTTGGGTTGCAGGTGAATGTTAGGAAAAAGTCTGGCTTTCCCTTGACTCGGACTAAAGCCATTGCATCCTGAAACTCTTTGGCATACCAACGTGGCGACCCATAAATAGACGGTGGCAGAATGGTGAGGCGTCCAGGTAGCACCTCAGCATCACTGTTCAACGTATCAACGATGATCTTATACTTTTCTGCCTTAATTGACTTCTGGTTGCAGCGAATCCAAGTGAGACGGTGTGACTCAATTTTTGCCATCATGTCGCATACGTACTGCTGTGTCAACCTTCCACCACGAAGCAGTAGATTGAAGTGATGAGTAGGATCACGTACTTGTAGATGGTAGCGGTAGAAAGTTGTTGGCGTTGTCCCTGCCAACTCAGTGTGGTACCCCTGAGAGCCGCAGGGTAGCAGAAGTATGTATGATAGTGGGTCATACGCTGGATGCATGGCGTCTATTGTCTGTAAACCTCCCCCTCTGAGGTGAACAGCGACTGCCAGCCTTCCAAACTGCTCAGTTGTCATTGCCCCTGGAGCAATGACAGCCACATCGCTGTCTGGGGAGGGAAGGTTGACGGTACCATGATGAAGGTCTCGGCGCCGCGTGCGACCTGTTAACACAATATTCAGTTCATTGGCGCTATCATTATGAACCACATACTCAATGGCTGATTTGAATTGCTGGACGTATGGGTTGCACTCATGAATGGCCTGTTGTGCTCTTAGCAAAAACTGCTCATTCAGGCCACTGTTCGAGGTGTGGGCACGACGATAATCCAGCTCATGGGCTGGATCGTGAAAGTAGATCTGAGCAAAGCGGGGGGTACAACCCAGATCGGCAAGAGGAGCACCAATGTAATGGTAAACCTTACCTTGTATGCGCACTCCAGGATTGAAGCCAGGCATACGTATCTCTCGGACACCGATACTTGCCATTGCCAGCGCGTTGTTGTACTGTTTCGCGTGCTTCACAAAGGCCTGGCTAAGGAAAAGGCTTTTAATAGCATCTGGAGGATGTGATGGAATTGAACCGGGTTTTGGATTAGTAGGATCATGCATAAGATCGACCTTGCCGTGGTTGCAGCAAAATCCTCTTCTCTCCTCATTCCACACCAAAGCAGCACAATGCGAGCATGTAGTGCATTGAAATATTGAGGTCCTGCTCAGCGCGTGCCTGTACTCACCATGAAGTACCTCTCGGAAGAAATCGGTATCATCGTATCGAGCAAGGTTGCGATTGTCATGGCGAGCCTGCTCTAGTCTCACACGGTGTACAGCCTGATGGTGCAGGGCATCCCTAACTTGCCGGTCTTCTCGCTGGTGAGGGATTTCTTCTGCACGACGACTTGTTATGCGTCGAGTGTCGGCTGCCACGCGAGCAGTCCGTTCTGCATCCGTTTCTTCTGCACGACGACTTGATATGCGTCGAGTGTTGTCTGCCACGCGAGCAGTCCGTTCTTCATCCGTTTCTTCTGCACGACGACTTGTTATGCGTCGAGTGTCGTCTGCCACGCGAGCAGTCCGTTCTTCATCCGTTTCTTCTGCACGACGACTTGTTATGCGTTGAGTGTTGTCTGCCACGCGAGCAGTCCGTTCTTCATCCGTTTCTTCTGCACGACGACTTGTTATGCGTCGAGTGTCGGCTGCCACGCGAGCAGTCCGTTCTTCATCCGTTTCTTCTGCACGACGACTTGTTATGCGTCGAGTGTCGGCTGCCACGCGAGCAGTCCGTTCTTCATCCGTTTCTTCTGCACGACGACTTGTTATGCGTCGAGTGTCGGCTGCCACGCGAGCAGTCCGTTCTTCATCCGTTTCTTCTGCACGACGACTTGTTATGCGTCGAGTGTCGGCTGCCACGCGAGCAGTCCGTTCTTCATCCGTTTCTTCTGCACGACGACTTGTTATGCGTCGAGTGTTGTCTGCCACGCGAGCAGTCCGTTCTTCATCCGTTTCTTCTGCACGACGACTTGTCACGCGCGTAACGTCGCGTGTCAGGCGAGCAGCACGTTCTTCGTCAGATTCCATTGCGCGTGCACGCCGTGCAGCGTCGTTCCTTCGTTCTCGTAAACGACGACTCGATTGGGGCATTGTATAATAGATAATAGAACAGATAATAGAATAGAATAGATAGATAGAATAGATAGATATAACAATAAGACAGTGGGAAGATACAATCGAGACAGTAAGTCGGCACTTTCGTAAGGCCGGAAGTGAAGGCCTCACTGTCCGGAAGTTCGCATGTCGCAGTTACGATTATTCGCCATTTAGTGTTAATAATGCCCAATTATTCAATTAGCGCCAATGTATTTTGGCTGTTTGCAATTTAAGCGCAAGGAATCAATCAATTCAATTAAAAAAATGAAAAGGAAAAACACGCAACAACGTGTCCCGTGATTGGCTACGGGAAGTGAGGTCTTTGGCTGATGGGTGATTGGCTGCCGGAGGAAGGTCGTATATCGCAGTTACGATGAATCGCAAATTCGTTGTTATTAGTTTTAAAACATAGTTTAACGCCAACATAGCGCCAACATAGTTTGCAAACGTGAAATAAATGAATACGCTCTCAAATGTGCCATCCGAGGCAGAGTGTGTCCGCCACGTTCGGCACACGCGATAGTTCGCTGCTCTCTGATTGGTTGAATCGTTTTTTGGACATAGCTCGGTAAGTAATTGTCCGATTAATATGAAACCTTGAAAAGGCACATCCTCGGGTCCCCAGCAATATACCTGGCAAGTTAAAAGTATATCGGACCCGTGGTTGTCGAGAAACAGCGGTCACAGACAAACAGACGTACAGACGTACAAACGTACAAACGTACAGAGATTACTGGAATTATAGATAGATAAAGTCCGGTCTCCTTTGACTGTTTTCAAAGCCCATTGTGTCTGCAATCTGCAAATGGCTAAATAACTCAAGTAAATCACGAATTAATGATTCGAATGAGCTCTTAATTTAAAGCTTACAGCTATAGTAATTTTTAATGTGAACACAGTAAATGTAAAAAGGGAATTCGTCACTGTTGCCAAGCAACCAGTTCCAGAGTAAGCTCCATTGTCTTGGGTCACATGACCTGCAGTGAGCAGACAGAGTCTGCACAGGCTGACTTTCATTCGCGGATATTTCATTTACAGAATTTTTCCGACTTTTTTTTCCTGGGATATTAGCTTCGAATTGTATCCATTGCTCCAGTGATGGAACTCTGCTTTAGCCATAATAATGTAACCACTGTCGAAATTTGTAATTTAATCTCGATCAAATGTACATTTATTTGGTAGATTATTTGGCTGAGTTTGCCATGCTTTCTGCCACACATACGTGATGGGATGTCGGCAGAGATGAACAAATAATCTTTTAATCCACCACCAAACAGTTCTGTAACCTCTAGATAAAATAGCAACACTGGGTTATCTACAACAGCACATGATGGGGAATGAGGAGAAAGGAAAAAGGAGCAAGTAGAAATTTGAAGGTGGGATGGTGGGGTTAAGGGAGCATCTTGAACGGCTTAAATAAACAACGTAATCAGCATGCTTCAGTAGCTATATGAATAAACTGATATGAATGTATAAACGGACATGACATCAACGTAGGTCACAGAGGCTCTGTTGAGGAGCTAGAAGAGGAAGAGACATCAAGGTTCATATTGCACAACTTTTATGTCTGCAGAACGAAGGACTTGCAGGCATCTCCTGTCCACATGTGTTTGAAGATACTGCCAAGTGCCATCAAACCCTTGCTAAGAAAGCGGACATCAAACATTGTAATGTCAAACCATGAAGGAGGTTAAATTGTCATATGGTTTCTTTTCTGTTGATGAGAATGAAAATACACATGGCACAATTGGATGGAGTGCCATTCAATAAAAACATCGTTTATTGTTTGTGACGTCACAAGGGTTCCAGTGCATCTTTCTACCTTTGTGGTTGTCCCTTGAAAAGACTGTGTGTGTGTGTGTGTGTGTGTGTGTGTGTGTGTGTGTGTGTGTGTGTGTGTGTGTGTGTGTGTGTGTGTGTGTGTGTGTGTGTGTGTGTGTGTGTGTGTGTGTGTGTGTGTGTGTGTGTGTGTGTGTTTTGTGTGTGTGTTTTGTGTGTGTGTTCGATGTAATTTTTCACACACTTACACTGTTTTCCTTCAGTCTGTCATCTATCACATCATAAATCCTCCATCACAAGCTCCGCATTTTGAAATAGTGTAACAATTTGGGAAAATATTGTTTAGTTCCCAGCTGGGTGTCACCCAGAGACATCTCGGTCAGCTAAAGGAAAATAAAAGGGTTCTAAAGGTGACTTTTTTGCGCAGGAAGGTTGCAGCAAGTGGGCTACTTCAATCCTGTCAGAACCCCCTTCTTCTTCTTTGGCCAGAGCTGTCTTCAATCACATGCTCGCTAACGGCGCTCCTGCAATCAGGCCTCCCATGCCGGCGGGCATGCTCTGGCTGTCTTGGCTTTCCGCTGTAATCAGAACTTTGAGGTAATACCGTCTACCCAGGCGTCATCGTGCCAGCTGGTGCCAATAAGCACTGCCGTTTCAACAACGAAATGAAATAAATATGAAAGAACACATTTGACTTTTGGTTTCATTTCTTCCTTCTGTGTGTATGTATATATATATATCCATTCCTCACATTCTAAGAAAGCAGCATTGTGCCTTCTTCAATTTTCATGCCGTGTTCATCTTGTTAAAAACACTCTATGTAACTTCCGTTGTTATGTGACGTTCATGTCTTTGCATTGCTAGCCATCCGGTCATTTTGCCAGAAACAAAGCATTCAAATGGATCAATTACATGACGAGGAATATGTCGTGCAGTTAAATTCTCAAAATGCCCGAAGCGGTTTAAACTTCAAAACCTGGAATGCTCAATTCATGGTGAGCTTTTTGATGTATGCTGAAGAGCTTATGCAAACATCCCTTGTTTGATTAGAAGAAGGGACAAGAAAAAAAAATAGCTGTGTCTGTTATTTTCATTGGTCCCAGTTAATTACATATATTGCATTTCATTATTTTCACTTTAACATTGATACCTTTGATGTAGTTAATGCATCTTCATAAATTTGGTGGAACATCATTCTGTCAATCATTGTGTTCCACCATTGTTTGGTGGAACAAACATACTTTGTTCTGTGGTTAAAGTGGAACCAATTGGATTCCTTTTATTATTATTTTTAATTCTTTTATTTTTTAATCTTACATATACAGTATATGTATATATACAGTATAACTAACCCCTGCTCTCGCGGGTAAAATGGCCTTAAAACGATCATTCATTCAATCATTCATATATATATATATATATATATATATATATATATATATATATATATATATATATATATATATATATATATATATATATATATATATATATATATATTCCTTATTTTATTTCTTGTCTGGTTTTTGTTTTTCTCCGAGTAAATAATGTGCTTGCATTATACAGTACTTGCCCACAACACATGGTCATTGTGGTGGCATTTTACCATCTGATATTGGTTGAATATGTATTTTTTACACTTCATTGAAATGTCACATTTGTTCAAGCTAAGCACACCAAATGTCAAAACAGCCGTTAAGCTTTGTTGGCATGTCACTTAGGATTAGTGCAAGTCACTATAACAACTACGACAGACAAGACAAGCGTAACGCTTAAAATGGATGCTGGTTCGTTGCATAGGTTTATCAGTCGTTAAGTCGTATTTTTTCCACCTTTTAAATATATGATCGTGAAAATTCAGCATCAGAGCAGCCAAATAAGCCATGTTGTGCATCTTTTAATTTTTTTTTTAAAGAAAGCACAACAATATAAATAGTTAAATTACTATACATAGCTTATTTATTCAATTCTGTTGTGCTTGACTTAGAAATTATCATTCGACTCATTTGAAGAAAAAAACCTGATGAAAAAAAATAAAATAATGAAATCTTTGACGAAAATAAATGATTATGCCTTTTTGTCACACTTAAATGAAGTAGAAAATGAATTGCACTCAATATGATGTCTCTAACTATTTGAGATTTAAAACTTTGACTTTGACTAAAAATACCAACTTTATCTGAGAAAGTTTGATTCCTTCCTTCTCTATTTAACCCAAGAATGTCTGATTACTCCAATGTCTATTTTAATGTTTTCATGCTTATGTGAAGGAACACTGACAATTTCAACAATTCTATTTCGTTTGTTACATAAATGTAAAACAACATACAACTCGATTCATGTGAAATATATAGTTCCATGAATCGTTAACCTCTACATGGATTGAATGAATGAATGAATGATCTTTTTTAAGGCCATTTTCCCCGCTAGAGCAGAGGTTAGCCTTGCGGGCCCCATGACAATCATGGTTCCCTGTTTGAGGCAATGTTTTTATGGCCGGATGCCCTTCCTGACGCCAACCCTTAGTCGCCTCTTACGATGCGCAGGGATACGGTGTACCTATTCTAAACCGGGGTACACACCGGGAAACCTCTACATGGATTAAAGTGTGAAATTTTCAATGCACCAAACTTGCAAGCCGTTTTAATTAATTCCTAGGCAATCCTACTTTACATTCCAATAATAATTACCATTGATTGCTATTTTTCGATTATTTTTGAAATTCCATGTTTAAAAATTTCTTCTTGAATATGGAACTGTTGTTGTTCCTGTTTATTCAGCTTTTGTGATATGCAAAGTAAAATTTAAAAACTTTGATGATGTGTTAAAAAAAAAAAATAGCCAGAGGAGCAGGCCTAATAGTTAACCCTTTGCAAACAATGTCATGGGATATTTCATGTGATCAAGCCAATTAGAGCATTTGGGACAGTATGCTTCATGTCCCTTCTTGTTAACAAAAATATATCATAAGTCTGATCTAATTTTGTCAAAAATCAGTATTATTATTAACTGCAATTAGCCGAGATGTACGTATAGAAGCCTAAAGGGCCTATCTCATTGGCCTGGAGACTAGGTGGCGACCTGGTGGCGACTCGAGTCTCCGCTGGTTGTGGAGACGTCTCCGCGACGTCTCCTGGAGACTAGCCGGGTCTCCGGGAACTCGCGGGAAATTCAAACATGTTCGATTTTTTTGGACGTCGCAGAGACTAATTTTGTCCGCGACTGGGGAGACGTCTCCACGACGCTGCTTAACGCTGCTTGACCCACTTTAGAGACCACGTGACTGAGCGCGTGCTGGCATCATCGAGACGCCTTCACTCCTGGTCCAAGTCAGGTACAGGATCCGGTCAAGGTCTTCATCATTTGGTACTTGTTCCTGCTACTGCTGCTGCTCCTTGTACTGCCTTGGAAGAGGCCCCACCATCTTGTCTTGCCAGGGGACAGCTCCAACTCCAGAGTAGTACTGTCCTTCCACCATGCCACCCAAGGGCAGTGGGGGCCGGAAGGGCAAGAAGAAGGAGGATGAAGCAGTTGTAGCAGCTTCAGTGCAGTTTGTGGATGCTGAGGCAGCAGTTGATGCTATAGAAGATGAGGAACATGGTTCCAGCGGCGATCCGACTAGAAAACAATATGATTGGAAAGCGGGGCATCAAGAGGCAATGGCTGACTTCTGGGAGGATCATCCGGAATTTTACGATAAATCGTATGCAAGATACAAAGATAACCAATACAAGAAAGCAGCGGTTGAAACCTTCCTTGTTGATATGCAGAACATCTTCGAGGAGATCAAGAAGCCCCTACCTACATGTGTGTATATTTAAATTGCATTGAATTTATATTTAATTGCATTAAAATTATATTTAATTGCATTAAATTAAATACATGCAAAAATATGTAAAAAATGTAGCGAAAGGAGTAGTGATGAATATCGTCGCCCTGGCGTCGCCTTGGTGAGAGCGCAAGCCATTTTTTGGTCTCCCGAGTTGCCGCGACTGATCAGTCGCGGCAGTCGCGGCGACGTCTCCGCCAATGAGATAGGCCCTTTAATAATGACCCTGGCCATATCGTGATTCGGAGACTTATTTGCTATTTTGATGTATTTTTATGCCTCCACCGCCAAAGTCGCCGGAGGCATTATGTTTTCTGGTTGTCCGTACAGCCTAAACCTCGTTTTTCTCAGCAACCATATGTCCGATTGAGACAAAACTTTCAGGGTAGGAGTGACACCCATGCAGAATGTTTTATGATAATTGTGACGTAATAGGTCACGTGGTATGGCAGCTATCTTGGATTGAAAGCAAATAATTAAAAAATTATTTCTCGGAAACCGCTGAATGGAAAAATTTTAAACTTGGTACATTGTCAAGTACTCCCAATGGGGAACAAAAGCATGACAAAGATGACATCATAGGTGAAGTTGTTTACCAGCCAAAAATGTTTTAATCAAATTCCTTATCCTAAAAATCTGAAATTGCATGCACATGATCTATGATCCATTTGTATTGAAATATGAAATTTATGACATCATAGGTCACATGGTTTGGCAGCCATTTTGGATTGAAGGGAAATATTAAATAAATATATCTCTGAAACCGCTAACCCTATCGATGCGAAATTTTACAAATATCATCTAACAGCATTGTTGCATATAGTTTGAAAATGATGATGTCATAGGTCACGTGGTTTGGCAGCCATCTTGGATAGAAAAACGAACCTTATCCAATCAACACGAAACTTTACAAACGTTATCCGCGACTCATACATATGCAGAGTGATGGCATCTACCCATTGTGGGACTATGCGGAGGCATATCGGCGACACAGTCACATTGTTCTAGTTTTTTTTAAATAAACCTAAATACAGTACTGTGATTGAATCTGGAACTCAACTGTATAGTTGTTAGTCTATTTTTTCACCATTTAGATTCAATGGTGTGGATTGATATGTAAACTTCTTTTAATTGGGTCTTCCTAAGTCTGCAATTCCAAATAACAGGCATAATGCGCTCGAAGGTCAAGATGTGACCACAGACGGAGTCTATCAGAAGACATCATGGGCTGCATACCATGCCAGCCACCAGGAGCCAGGCCAAGCTATCATCACGCCAACTTCACTGCTTCCTCTGTTCCATGAGAGTGCACACACGGTCGCAATGATCAGACACTCCATGGATGTGGTCAGAAATGCCATTGAGCATCTCAACCCGGGCCAAACGCCTGTTCTGGCTTTCGACCAGCCACTGTTTGCTCTTGCGAAGCAGATACAGTGGAAGTGGCCAAAAACACATGGGGAAGACAAACTTGTGGTGATGTTCGGAGGCCTGCATGTCGAGATGGCAGCACTGAAGACACTAGGTGACTGGTTGCAGGGAAGCGGGTGGACACATGCACTCGCACAGGCACAGATTGCTACTGCAGGAACCGCTGACTCCTTTCTTTGGGCCTCGCACGTCACACGCACAAGAATGGCACACCAGGTCACAGCGGCTGCCTTGTACATACTCCAACGACGTGCATACGATCAGCACAGCGCCAGTGCAGAAGATGACCAGCCTCCCGAGGACTTCGAAGACTGGTGCCATGAGAAAGAGAACAGCTCTCCCCAGTTTTTGTACTGGGCAACAGTCCTGGATCTGGAGCTCTCCATCCTAATCTACGTGCGATCTCTGAGAGAGGCAGATTTCAGCATGTACCTGGATGCTCTAACTGAGATAGTCCCATGGTTCTTCGCGCTGGACCATATAAACTATGCACGGTGGATACCGGTCCATCTGCGTGACATGGCAGAACTTCCACAACAGCACCCAGAGATCTACAATGAGTTCAAGGCAGGCCACTTCACAGTGCAAAAGACCAAGAGGGCATTCTCAGCAATTCCTCTTGACCAAGCACATGAACAGAACAATGCCCGTGTCAAGTCTGACGGAGGTGCCGTTGGCCTGACGGACAATCCCAGTGCTCTGAGGCGCTGGATGGTCGCCGGACCCGAGGTGGCCAGAGTGATCATGGAGTTTGAGGAGGCGAACATGCATCCAAACGCCAAGGAGGAGACACGTCACCATGAAGAAACACCAAGTGCACAGAAAGCATTTGCCAAAGATGTACAATCACTTGTGGCTGTCATTGAAGAGCTGGGGAATCCCTTCGAGGAGGATAGTCCAGATTTGCTGGTCCGAGACACCAAGGAGATTGCCGATCCTGCAGTGATTGAAACAGTTCGCACTGCCAAGCAGATTGGACAAGAACAGTTTCAGGCATACTCAAATGATTGCCTCATAGACAGAACCAAGACTATTGACGAACCTATAAAGAGGAACAAGCCCCCCCTCTTCGGAACAGACAGAAGACCAAAAGCGCCCAAAGGAAAGGAAGCATCTATGAAGAATGATATGGCCTTATTTGCAAGGCTCTACATAGGCAGCCAGAACCGCGATGGGAACCTGGACGAGTTATTCCGTCATGAAAATCAAGCATGTCCTCCCGCGTTATCTGATGCAGGCAAGCTACACCTGGGTAGCAAAAGCGACTTGCTGGTGTGCCTTGAAGGTGTTGCTGAAGCTCAGTCTGATGCACCTGGTGTCACTTCTGTTGTCCTTGACAGCGCCGTCATCGTGCAGATGTTGAAGCCTGGCACTGCCAAGACATTTGAAGAATATGCCCACCAAGTCTTCATCCCATACGTCGAAGGGCAGCTGCGTGGTGCTTCACGTCTCGACCTCATTTGGGATAGCTACAAAGATGGCTCCTTGAAGTCGGCGACAAGGGAGAAACGAGGAAAAGGGGTGCGCCGGCGCGTGGTGAGCACCGCAGCCATACCAGGAAACTGGCAGAGTTTCCTACGTGTCGATGCAAACAAGGTGGAGCTCTTCACCTTCCTGTCCAATGTGCTGGTGCAGTCCTTCCATGACGAGGCAAAGGAGCTGGTAGTTACTGATGGTGAAGCAGTGATATGCTTTCCAAGGCAGGAAGATGAAAGCTCACTGGCTCCATGCAGTCAAGAAGAGGCGGACACTCGCATCATGCTGCATGTGGCCCATGCTGCAGAACATGACCACCGTCAGATTCAAGTTCGAACCGTAGACACCGATGTCGTCGTCTTGGCGGTGATGGTAGCCCACGCACTAACATGCGTGGATGAACTCTGGATTGCCTTTGGGACGGGCAAGAACTACCGCTACATCCCTGCCCATGAAATAGCTGCCTCCCTCGGCCCACAGAAGGCACGTGCCCTCCCTGTCTTCCACGCCATGACCGGATGTGACACGGTATCAGCATTCGTGGGGCATGGGAAGAAATCTGCCTGGGCCACATGGAACTCGTTTCCAGAACTGACAGATTCCCTGCTCACCCTGACCACCACGCCAGTCAACATCCAGGATGACACAATGCACTGCATTGAAAGGTTTGTGGTGCTCCTCTATGACCGCACCAGTCCATATACGGACGTCAACTAGGCCAGAAAGAAACTCTTCGCCAAGAGGAACTCCGTCCAGCGCATCCCACCTACCTACGATGCTTTGGAACAGCATGTGAAGAGATCAGTCTTCCAGGGTGGCTATGTCTGGGGGCAGGTCTTGGTCCCTCAACCCGTGCTTCCATCACCAACAAGCTGGGGCTGGCGGGAAACAGGATGGGTCCTACGAACCGCTCTGGACCACACTCCCTGAGGCTTCAAAAAGCTGCTTCGAGCTGGTATCGTGTGGCTGCAAAAAAGGCTGTAGAAACCGCTGCAAATGCAAGAAGGCTAATCTGCAATGCACTGGACTGTGTGCTTGTGAAGGAGAATGCCAATAGACACAGACCGTAGCCGCTTCAAAGTCAAGTAAGTGTGCAATAATTTGACTACATTTTCTGAGTTTGTCATTGTCACGGTTATCAGTTCCCTTTTAAAAATAGAGTAAAGTATGTAATCTATAATGCAATTTTTGTTGACTCCAAACCCATTGAATGTGATGAATATCATTTGATTCATGTTCTCCAATAATGGGTACTTTTCAGCGAAAAGTTTCAGGAAAGCAGCCATTTACAAATCAAATAATGGCTTTTTTATTGAAAATACTGGCTCATAATATTTGAATATGCCTTTTTCATGGTCAGTTTACTGAATTTTACACGTTCCTTATATCTACCACCAATACAATAAGAAAATAAGAGTATATAGCCCATTTCGCTAAAGTAAAATGGCGGCCATTTTGGAAAATGGCCGCCGTAGCTGTCCAAGGCACAATCTCGGGTGGCTCCATATCTAGAATTGTTCGGAATACATTATTCTACATGTGTGCCGATTTTGGTGCTTTTATGCAAATTTGAACAATTGATCTGAAATATCAGACTACGCTGCAGGACTACTTGAACCTGAAACAGCAGCAGTCTTCTCACCTGGCAGTGCAGTTTATATTCTTATCTGGTGTAAACTAATCAACATTATAGTTTTTACCTTCGAACGTGAATATGGAACATTTTTGAAGAGAAAATATTAGCTCATCAAAGAGTGAGGTGACGAAACATAAAAGCACAATATACTGATGACTCTGGGGGAGTGGGGACACAGGTGGACTCAATAAGCAGTAGAATGAACAAAAAGGAAGCGAGGAAATTGAGGATGGCGGAAACACAGAAACCTGCAAAAATTAGTGTTGGATCAAGTAGGGTCAATAAGTGAATAAAAAAAAATCATCGGTACGGATGAAGGATAACATGAGATATTGGTGCACAACCAGCTTGAAACCCTGGAGAAAAAAGTGGAATTGAACCACATCCAAGCAGCAGTAGCAAAAACAGGTGAAAAAGGGGAACAAAAGAGTGGATGTGGGTAGAAATACTGTTTTTTGTGACTTTAACAAAGGGGGAGTTACTGGAGGAACCTGTGAATCCTGGGAAGCTGGATGGAGGCAGTTGGGGTGGCATTGGAGGTCTGAGAGAGCAGAAAGAGAAAGAACTGAGAAGAGGCAGTAAAAAAAAACTGGCCTCCAATCTGAGAACAATATGACTTGAGCTTCAATCTCATCATTGGAGATGCCAATAATGTTGAGAGCTTTAGATTATACAGAATTCAGTCGAGACATATGAAGTGGGCCTGCCAGCCAATAGGGAAGAGCAGTACTCGACTGATCTATCGACAAAGGCCGTGAAGGTTGTGAGTAGTTCTGATTTATCAAGGAATGACTTGCAAACAGAGGATGCCTAGTTCACAGCCGACTTTGGAAGCTAAAGTTTTTTATCTGGTCTGCAGCTTTGATGTATGGTCTACATCAGTGATTCTTAAACTGGCGGTGAGAAGATTTCTGGGAGATATGAAGGGTCTGTGGATAATGCTGACCTTTGTGCTTCTTAACACCTATAGGACGGTCATATCTGGGGCTTGTCAATGCACAGTGTAAGTTTAAAATGATATTTACTATTAATCATGTTTGGGAGGAGAGGCGGGGAGGTGAAAGTGGGAGTTGTATGTTGCTGCAAGTGCCATTATAAATATTTTTGGGTTTTTTGAGTTCTGGGGCCACACGATAAATTATACTAGATTTTTGCATCTATTTGTGGGTGTGGAAGGTGTGGAGGTGTGGAGGTTGAAAGAGGTGACAGTAAGGGAGGCATTAAAAGAGAGGCTGAGTAGGGTAGAGGATGATGTGGGTGAGCTTGAAAGTGGTTGGATGTCAATGAAAGCTAGTCTGTTGGGAGCCGTTGGTGAGGTATGTGGATGGACAAAAGGACCACCGAGGCACTCGGAAACATGGTGGTGGGATGATGAAGTTGGAAAGAGGATTGACGAGAAAAGGAAGAAGTTCAAGGAGTGGCAGAAGGCGAAGGGTACGGGAGCAGAAACAGCAGAGCATGAAAGTTATAAGGCAGCCAGGAAGGCTGCAAAGAAAGAGGTAGCAAAGGCGCAGGAGGCATTAAGGAAAATGTTCGGAGAACGCTTGGATTCGGAAGAGGGTCAGAAAGCAGTATTCAGGATTGCAAAGCACATAGCGAAAGAGAGGTGTGATGTGATGGGGGTGAGTTGCTTGAAGGATGAAGTGGGACAAATCGTTGTCGAACCAGATGGAATTAAAGGAAGATGGAAAAGATATATGGAAATGCTGTTGAATACAGAGAATGAATGGGATGGCAACATAGAGAGTAACCCAGTTTTAGGACCGGCAGAGACGATAACTGAGAAGGAAGTTGAGGAAGCGATAAAAGCAATGAAGAGTGGAAAAGCGGGAGGGCTGACGGGAGTTGTGGGAGATATGTTGAAGGCAGCAGGAAGTTGGGGTGTGAAGAGAATGACAGAGATCTGTAATCTGGTGGTGAAAGAAGGCCGCATTCCAGTGGACTGGGAACTGAGTACCCTCGTCCCTCTATACAAGGGGAAAGGTGACCCTCTGGAGTGTGGCTCGTACCGAGTGATAAAGTTATTGGAGCATGGAATGAAGGTATTGGAAAGGGTGTTGGTGAGGAGGATAAGGAAGAAAGTGAAGATCGACGAAATGCAGTTTGGATTTATGCCAGGAAGAGGAACGGCAGATGCGCTTTTCATTGTGAGGCAGTTGCAGGAGAAGTACATGGAGAAGAGGAAGAAGTTGTTTTTTGGGTTTGTTGATCTGGAGAAAGCATTCGATAGGTTTCCACGCAAAGTATTGACATGGGCATTGAGGAAGCTAGGAGTGGAGGAATGGTTGATCAGAGTAGTGATGGCAATGTACAAAAGAGCGCACACAGCTGTAAGGACGAAGGATGGGAACAGTGGTGAGTTTGAGGTGAAGGGGGGAGTGCATCAGGGGTCGGTACTAAGTCCACTACTATTTGTAGCTGTGATGGAGGTGCTGGCTCAGAACGTAAAGGAGGGTTTACTGTGGGAGTTGTTGTGTGCAGATGATCTGGTGTTGATTGCGGAAAGTATGGATGGACTGAAGGAAAAGCTGAACAAGTTGAAGGAATGTATGGAGACAAAAGGTCTGAAGGTGAATATCGGAAAGACGAAGGTGATGGCAAGTGGTAAAGCATGTGGTGAGGTGGAAAGAACTGGGAAGTGGCCGTGTGCTGTGTGCAGGAAGGGTGTCGGAGTGAACTCCATTCAATGTACAATGTGCGCTGAGTGGGTTCATCAAAAATGTAGTGGTCTGAGAGGGTCATTTACCAGTGTGGCAGCTACATTCAAATGTAAGGTGTGCACAGAGGGAGCTGCAGATGGAGGAAATGTTGAGTTGGATCTTGGAGACGGCGTGAAGCTGGAAGGTGTGAAAGCATTTTGCGACCTCGGAGACATGCTGAATGGAGAAGGTGGATCAGACTCGGCAACGGTTGCTCGAGTGAGATGTGCATGGAAGAAGTTTCGGGAACTGAGTGGCGTGCTGATGAGGAGGAGAGTGTCGCTGAAGCTGAAGGGAAAGGTGTATGCTGCATGTGTGAGAAGTGTTATGATTTATGGGAGCGAGACATGGGTAATGAACGTAGAGCAGCAACGAAGGCTGGAAAGGGTGGAAATGCGAATGGTTCGATGGATGTGCGGAGTATCGTTGAGAGAGAGGAAGACAAATGATGAATTGCGAAAGATGATGGGAATATTGCCTGTGATTGATGCTGTGAAGAGGAACAGGTTGAGATGGTTTGGTCATGTGTTGAGGAAGGATGAAAGTGACTGGTTGAGAAGAGTGATGGAAATAAATGTAGAAGGAAGTAGAGGACGGGGAAGACCGAGAAAGACTTGGCTAAAGATGGTGGAAGAAGAAATGCGGGCAAGGGGGTTAACAAGGAGAGATGCAGAAAATAGGGCAAAATGGAGAAGATTGTCATGGGGACCGCAAGGCTAACCCCCGCTCTAGCAGGGAAAATGGCCTTAAAATGCATGTTGTTGTTGTTGTTGTTGTTGTTGGTGAAAGGAGAAGTGTGTGTGTGTGTGTGTGTGTGTGTGTGTGTGTGTGTGTGTGTGTGTGTGTGTGTGTGTGTGTGTGTGTGTGTGTGACTGTGTGTGTGTGTGACTGTGTGTGTGTGTGTGTGTATGCACAAATATGTACGTGTGTGAGTGCACACATGCACATGTGCATACATGCATACGTGTGTGTGGGTTTGTGCACATCAAATGTCCAATATCACACACAATAAGCATGTGCACAACATACCACTGTGGAACATGTCACGTATAACATGTGTGTATGCAATACAACATTTGCACAATATGTATATGTGTATATAATGCATAAAAATAACGTGTGCATACAATACACAGCATATGATGTCATGCAAAACCAAACAAAACATGGCAAAGCACAACCAAAAGCAACATCAAAGCCAAACAGGTGTATAAACCATAATTGTGCATGTGTTCATGCAAATCATGACCCGTGTGTGTGTGTGTGTGTGTGTGTGTGTGTGTGTGTGTGTGTGTGTGTGTGTGTGTGTGTGTGTGTGTGTGTGTGTGTGTGTGTGTGTGTGTTTGGTTGTGCGTGCATGTGTGCGTCACTGCCACTTGTCCTCATCTTTCTCAGGCCCTCCTCTCGGGTACGCCAAATCTCAGGCCCCCACCCACTAAGGTCCGCCAAGTCTCAGTCGTCCCCCCCACTGGGGTCAACCAAATCCCAGGCCCCCTCCCACTCAGGTCTGCCAAATCTCAGGCCCCCCTTCCACTCTGGTCCACCAAATCTCAGGCCACCATTCCAAATCACAGGCCCGCCAAATCTCTGGCCTTGCTCCCTGTGTGTGCGTGCTGGTCCTCCTCGATGGGTTAGAGTCAGCAAAACCCATCAAGCCATGGGTACCTCTCCTTCCCCCACCAAAACTGCCCATGAAGCTGTTATATTCGGCACATTACAAGATCTCGGTTCACTGCAGGTATAACATGACATAAAGTAAGTCGCCAAATTCCGAACCCTCACTCCCATCATGACGGGGTCAGAGAAACCCAGCAAGCTGCCAAGCCAGGCCACATCCCAGATGATCAACATGAATTCAGGCACCACGTGTACGACTCTCCACCGCACCAAAGCCGCCGTGCACTCCAAAGCCGCCACACACGGCACAAATCCTCGATCTAACCTCTCTCTCACCTCCTCAACGGACGTTCCTTTGCAGGAGGAGATCCATCAAAGCATGGGCCTTCCCACCTGGCAGCATGGAGCCCACAAGTCCCACCAAGCTCCAGACCCAGGTGGCCCAAACACACGACAAATGGCGCAACACCGACTACCATCTTGTCTCACCAGAGGTGTGTGTGTGTGTGTGTGTGTGTGCGTGTGTGTGTGTGTGTGTGTGTGTGTGTGTGTGTGTGTGTGTGTGTGTGCGCGTGCGTGCGTGCGTGCGCGCGCGTGCGTGTTAGTGTTATAACGACAGCCACTAATTGTATTAATGGGAGATGGTATGAACCCAATTTCTCTACAGGGATATTTCTCCTGGTCCTATATTCCCTAGAGTCTGATTTACATTCAGGAACACAGCAATTATGATTAACCATTCTGAAATTGCCACTCTTTCGTCCAAATGCTGAAAATTATGTTTAAAAGACTATTTGAATTACATATCATTTAGAAAATCTTTATGACTCGGATGACTCAATCCTTTACCCACACTTCTTTCTTTATGTATTGTGCTCCTCTGCTCTTGTTCTCTCCCTATTGCTCCTTTTGCCTCAGAGCTATATGTGTGTTTCCCCTTGACCACCACGACTAAGCAATCCGAGTCCTTGCACTTGCTATTTGTATGTATTGGCCAAATTTTTGGTGACTTCTTTGAAACCAGAAAAAACATGGAAAACTTGCTCTCCCGTGATTTATTCGTCTCTTGTAGAGGCCCCCTGTTTACGCAGCTTTGTGGGTTTTTGAGGCTACTGTAGACCTACAAGGTTTTGAATGTGGTGAGGTCGTGATTACACTTGTGTGTTTGATCAATGCAAGGAATTTGGAATGCAACCATGGTATAAGGCCTACTTTTGTATAAGTTACCACATTTCAGTTGAAAATCTCAGGCAATAAATCTCAACGGAGCCCTTGCAACTCTTGCACTACTGTCTTGAAGTTGTAAAAGTATAAATTATTTATTGCTTGATATATATATATATATATATATATATATATATATATATATATATATATATATATATATATATATATATATATATATATATATATATATATATATATATTTCTCAGCTCAGTACTGATATTACTTATTGCAAGCAAGGCAATTAGAGAGGTTAAAACAGTTCAATTTCTACACGACTAATGCAAAACTTTCACCGGCATTAGTCCAAGGGCTCACAATGTCTATGTCTATGGAAGCAATTAACTTGCTTTCATTAGAGATGATTTGTCGTCATTGAAAAGTTTCTCGAGTACTTTGCTGATGTTTAAGAAAGGAAACAGCCAGCTGGGATAAACGTGGTTGTCGTTTTAAGAACAAGTAACATGCGCTTTGTTGTTGATTCTTGCGGCATGTGCTTTTTATTTCAGTATGCAATGCAACAATGGCTCATTAAGCAAGCTACAGCCTGGTGAACATTCTAATCATCATCAAAATATTTCCAAAATGCCAGGATTAGCATTTTCTAATTTCTGTGGTTTTTTGATGTTCTTTTTAAAATAACTTTTAAAAAAGAATTTTTTTTAAAACTTTTAAAACTCTTTTTTAAATACCTTTGTGAGAGCAATGCAGTAACCCTAAAACACTTTCATTTTTCTGCTCATCATTCCATATGCTGTTGCATCCTTTTATGTTTTCACTACTTCCTTGTGGATGATCACAGTAATGTAAGCCAAATCTTTTCTTGGACCCACAATTCACAGGGAAGTGGCCAATTTCCACCAACTGGGGACAAGCCTCAAAGCCAACATGCTTGGATTACAGAACAGTGAGCGTTTCGTCATCATACGAAGACCCAGCAGTGACCATAGGAAATCATTGGCACTTGTTTTTGCCCTATCCCAGGCAGATAATCTGTGTAATGTCCACCCAGCTGCTACAAAAATGTAGCTGAGGAACTGGGCTGCAAGAGGCCTGTGATGTGCCATGCATGCCAATCCACCCCGCTGTCACATTACTGTGTATCTAATCAATCCACTTCTCGAGTGGCTTCCCCGAATCCCTAAAACGAAACCCCACCACCCATTCCCCAAATTATAGCTCACATCGGCGAAGAAAAATAAAGAAAACGTTGAGAAATACCACACTAACATTGATTTTGAAAAGTCCCCTGGCTTTTGTCACTCTTTCTTCAGGATAAACATACCATATACGTTAAGGGTTTACAAGATTTGAATGAATCGTGAAATGTGTACATTCTGTATCTCTATGCGAGTGCTCTAGGATGTTTGAGTTCTGCGTTTGCTCAGTTTGTCGTTTTCTTTAACCTCACATCCTTTTTATTTCCACTTTTATTAAAGTGCAAGGCATTTGCTGCTCCTTCATTCGCTCCCACCATATACACGATACAGGTTGGTGACCTCGTATATCATCTGTTGTTCCATCTCACACCTTTCTCTCACATATATATATATCCCCCCCTCACCCCTCCACTCTCCACCTCTCTCTCCCCCTCCACCTCTGTCTCTGTGTCTCTCTCTCCTCTCTCTCCTCTCTCTCCTCTCTCTCCTCTCTCTCCTCCCTCTCCTCCCTTCTCTCTCTCCTCCCTTCTCTCTCTCCTCCCTTCTCTCTCTCTCTCCCCCCCTCCCTTCTCTCTCTCTCCCCCCCCTCCCTTCTCTCTCTCTCCCCCCCTCCCTTCTCTCTCTCTCCCCCCCCTCCCTTCTCTCTCTCTCCCCCCCTCCCTTCTCTCTCTCTCCCCCCCCTCCCTTCTCTCTCTCTCCCCCCTCCCTTCTCTCTCTCTCCCCCCCCTCCGTTCTCTCTCTCTCCCCCCCCTCCCTTCTCTCTCTCTCTCTCCCCCCCCTCCCTTCTCTCTCTCTCTCTCTCTCCCCCCCCTCCCTTCTCTCTCTCTCTCTCCCCCCCCTCCCTTCTCTCTCTCTCTCTCCCCCCCCTCCCTTCTCTCTCTCTCTCCCCCCCCTCCCTTCTCTCTCTCTCTCTCCCCCCCCTCCCTTCTCTCTCTCTCTCCCCCCCTCCCTTCTCTCTCCGTATACTCATGTTTATGGAAATGCCTCTTCTTCCAATTCTGACGTTCTCACCAATCCTTCCAGGAATCAGATCACCACCATCTTATGTCATGTTGGACGATCAAACCCATGACCTTTTGTAGTCTCGTTCACTTTTTTTCAATCCCGATCACCTTACAATTAATACACTAACCTACCACACTCTTTTTACTTCGATATCTTGAGCCCTGATATGTTTGAAGAAAATATATTACCTATAAAAGTACTTTAGGTCTTACATCAGGTTTGATCATTGATCAAAACACATTTGATCAATAACAGTCGTTGTCTTACATTTACATAACATGCACCCCTCCCCCCACCAAGGAAAGAAAAAAGATTCTACAACTCTGTATTTCATTACTAACCTGAAAAATAATTCTTCCTTATTCTCCATTCTGCTTGCTGCCACCTCCAAGTCAATGAGTTCACAAAGGTGTATTCGTGATTCTAATCATCAATAGAAAACTTGCAGTCTTGTGCAAGAAATGATAGGACGTTATTTTGAAGATCAAAGTCTTGTAACGAAGAAACTGCCCTTTTGTTTGCTGTATTACATTCAATGTTGCTTGATAAATTCATTTAGTGATTGTAAAATAAAATTATATAATCGAAGGGTTACGAGGAGAAAGTTCCATATAGAGATGAATTCATTACCCTGTGCTCACGAAGCAGAAAACAGGGTTAGTCGATCGGTTGCGTGCGTACGTGCGTGTCTACATTTTAGAAATTCATTTCTCGGCAAACGTTGGCCAGGTTGACACGAATTTTTACCATCGGAGCGCCTCCGCCTGTATATTTATTTTATTCATAATTATGATGTCATAGGTCACGCGGTACGGACGCCATCTTAGAAAAACGTTACAACTCTATATCTCCAAAACCACTCAATGGAAAAAATTGCAACATGGCTCATTGTCAAGTACTCCCCATGGGGAATAAGATATGTTAATGATGATGTAATCAGTACCTTTGTTATGACGTCATAATTCAACAAGTATAATGCTTCATCCGATCATTATGAATTTTTTTTCTCTGCAACTGTTGGTCTAATGGACACAAAATTTTCACCACAGGAGCACCTCCTCCTACAGAATATTTTCTTGATAATTATGACATCATAGGCCATGTGGTACAGATGCAATCTTGGAAAAACGTTGCACCTCTTTATCTACAAAACTGCTCCATGGAAAAATATTGAAAAGTGGCTCATTGTAAAGAACTCCACATGAGGAATAAGTGTTGTTCATGACGAATTCATTGGTGCCTTAATTATGATGTCATAATTCAACAGGGTGTTCGACATGACGACATAATTTGCTTAGTCTGATCAGTTTGAAATTTATTCAGCTTGATCTACGCAACAATTATATTGGAGAATATAAACTTATGATGTCATCGCTCATGTGGCCTGGCAGCCATTGGATCAAATAAAAGAAAACCTTCAAAAACAGAAGAGTTTGCTCACACCAAGTTGACTGTTCAGTGTGCAGGGTAAGTATTCTACGAATACCATCTACAGTTAATGCAGTATTTTACAATCTTGACTACAAGGTAAGTTTGATGCAGGTGTTGCACTATAACAGTATTCTGGTGTGATGGTGCAGGGTGATGAGGTAGATGGATCAGAGCAGAGTCACCATCCCAATTCCAAATTATTTTACTGGAATAATAATCAAAGTTGCACAACATGAGATGCCGGTCTGGCGCATTCAAACACAGCATTCGCGGCAACCGGAGGTGCTGTAAGAGTGGTGGTGTTAACAGCAGATGGTCCGAGGCTGCATCTCCACTTATTATTATTCAGACTGGTTTCTGAGTTTTTATATTATTCTCATCATTATTCTGAATTGTATAATAATCGCAGATATAAAACAGGAGATGCAGGCTTGGTGCCTTCCAATATGCCGTTCGCGGCAACCCGAGGTGCTGTAAGAGCAACGGTGCTGTTAACACCCGGTGGTCAGTGGTTGCATCTCCACTTTTTGTTGTTATTCAAGCTGCCTTCTTCGTTTTAATATTAATCTCGTCATTAAACTGAATTTTTTTATGGGGTGGTAGTATTTTTAATTAGGGTAGTAGTTTTTCTCGTAACACTCTCCCCCTCAAAAGAAATGTCGTCCCGACATTCACTTCACCCCAACGAATCTTCCTTCTTCCATCACTCGTACATACTTTACCACGAGTAGACAGAGATACTGGTGTCAGTTTCGTGAAAGACCTCCTCCAAAATCTTCAACACCGTTTCCCAATTCAAGTCCTCCAGCCCACATCCATTCTTTTGAATGGAGACCTTGGTTATTCCATGAGCAATGCAGTGGTTTGTCATTGCCTCCAAGCTTTCCTTCAAGCTGGTGCACATTGATCTCTGGTCAGCACTCTCCTTTGTAATGAGGTAGTACACAAATCTTGTTCCTTTTTTTAGGACCACACAATCTCCGGTCTTCCTTATGTGACTGAACAGCTCTTGTATAGTGGAGCACTTCTCATCAAAGAGTGTAAGCATTCCTGCTCCCATGGAGCAATCTCTGCTAATGCAGTATGCAAGAGTCTCTGTTGGGGGGCAGTTAAATATGTCTCCATCAACCAGCTGAATCTTGGATTCCTGGGTGCTTACTATCCTTCTCACCAAAGATGGTTTTCCCAGTGACTCATAGGTCAATGTTTGTGGAGGTTTAATCTGGCTCTTTGGTCGGGAATAGTTGCCATTGGGGATGTCTTCTTGTACTACTTCTTCCTCCGATTCCAGGGGCTCCTGTGGTCATTCACTGGTGTGCCCCTCTGCCTCTTCACTGAGGCCACAGTCTTCCCGTAGTTCTTCCTACATGACTACCGGAGATGGAGATGGATTTGGCTGTCGTTCTACCCTTCTCCGTGGTTGAAATGCTATGGCTTAGGGTTGAGATCTGAGATATCCAGTCCCTCCACTTTGCCCCATTGGGCTTGGTCCTCAAAGATTTCGTCTTCTGACTCACCAACTGGCTCAACCCCTTCCTCAACAGAACCTTGGCGGCATGTCTGCCTTCTCCTCAGTCCTCGCTCACTCTGTGCTGTTTCCTCTCTGTGCGGTCTCTGCTGAGGTTCTGCCACAGGGAGGGACTCACGTGGCAACAGAAGATTGCGGTGGAGGGTCCTGGCTCTGCCTCTCCCATTTTCAGGTCTCACCTCATACACTGGGCTATCTGGAGTCTTTCTTCTGACAGTAATGTAAACCTGGTCCTCCCAGTAGGATCAGATCTTCCCAGGGCCTCCCCTCTCACCAACATTCCTCACCAAAACCTGACCACCTGTTTGTAGCTCTGCACCATAGACTCTTTTGTCATGTCATGGTTTTCCCCGAGTGGCCTGCTTGGCTGCAGTTTTGCTCGCGATTTCATATGCATCTCTCCTGTTCCTCCACTTCTCAACATAGTCAGCATAAGAGCCCTCTTTCCCCTCAATGTCAAGTCCAAATAGTAGATATATCGGAAGTCTGGGAGACCTCCCATAGAGCAGGAAGTATGGCGAGAACCCTGTTGCTTCATTGCGGGTGCAGTTATAGGCATGCACCACACTTGCAAATGAGCTCTTCCAATTTTGTTTTTGTTCTTCAGTCAGTGTCCTCAGCATTGCCAGCAATGTCCTGTTAAACCTCTCTACCTTACCATTTCCTTGAGGGTGGTATGGTGTAGAGTGGGAGCCTTTAAAACCACTTTGTTGCTTCAACTGGGCCATCAGTTGATTTTCAAATTCTCATCCCATATCGTGATGGACTCGTGTGGGAAAACCAAACTTCAGCACAAAATCACTGAATATCTTGTCTGCAACTGTCCTTGCTGACTTGTTGGTTGTTGCATACGCCTGTGCAAATCGTGTGAAATGGTCCATCACCACGAGAATGTACTCATACCCATCTTTACATGTTTCAAGGTGCAGGAAGTTGATGGACAGCAATTCAAAGGGATATGTGGTCTTTATAGTCAACATGCGTGCTCGCGTGACCCGGCTTGGTTTTCGCTTCATTAAGCACTCGCATTCCTGTGTCACAAATCGCTCCACATCTCGCTGCATCCTTGGCCAGTAAAATCGGTCCCTGATAAGTTCTAACGTTCTTTCCGAGCCCAGGTGCCCCATAGCTTTGTGCAGTTCCTTGTATACAAGTGGATGGTAGCAGCAGGGCAACACAAGTTGGGTCCTTGTTGCACTATATTGCAGTCTTGCGATACAAGAAACCTATGCTATTTACCTATGCTATTTACCTGCAGCTTTGACCACTCCCTCAGCAAGGCCTTCACCTCAGGGCTTCCTTTTTCCACTGTCGCATTGCTTGGGCGCTCACCCTGGTCTTTTAGCTTCAGCTCCGGGCCAATGACAGGATCCTCTCTGAGCTGACTGGAGGTGACTAAGTGGAATGGGATGTAATGTGGTAGGAGGCTGGTCAAGTTGAATCCCTGTGGCCATTGCATTGATGGCCAATGGACTTTGACGTGCCATGAGGTCTCTCTGTTTGGTGGACACCTGTGGGCTCATTCCTTCTGTACACCCTTCCATGAACTTACAGAAATCAAGAGGCATGCGAGACGGTCCATCCGCATTTGCGTTCGTTCGGCCTGGCCTGTACTTGACATCAAAGTTGAAATCCTCCAATTCAGCAACCCATCTCTGTCCAGTGGCATTCAGCTTTGCTGTTGAGTACATATGTGAGTGGGTTGTTGTCTGTGTAGACAGTGAAGGAGGGTGCATGGTACAAGTAGTCCCTGAAGCGCACACATAACGCCCATTTTAATGCCAGGAACTCCAACTTCCCTGAATGCAGGTTGTACTTCCTTTCTGGCGGAGTGAGAGTTCTTGATCGAAAAGCGATGACCCACAGTTTCTCCTCCTGACATTGGTATAACACTGCTCCCAAGCCCTCCTGTGATGCATCAAACCGAGGGTAACCTAAGACAGGTGGGCTGGTGAGGTGGCTGATTATCTGTTCCACTGCCTGTTGATGCTCTTCACTCCAGACCTCTTAGACACTCCTCCATGTTATGCTGGAACTCAGGCCGAAGGGAATGCGAACCCACTCATATAGGCCCCAGGGGGCGATGAAGGCAGTGAGAGGCCTACTTTCTTGATCCACGCTCCCTTGGTGGTATGCCTTCCCCTGGTCCAGTACAGAGAACCATGAACTTCCGCTCAGACAGTCTAACATATCTTGAATCCGGAGATTTGGATGGCGATCTGGAATGGACTTACGATTGAGTTCCCTATAATCACAGCAGAGACGCAGCGTCCCATCTTTCTTCCGTACACAAACAATGGGCGAGGAGTAGTGAGACCTTGATGGTTTTATCCACCTGCAATTCAGCATATCCTGCAGGTACTCCTTCAACTCCTTCTGCAGTGGATTTGGGACTTTTTGACCAAATTATTAATTAGTCTTCTCCATATTCTCATAATAAAGCTTTGTTGAAAATTTGATGACAAAACCCAAATGGTAAATTAAAATTTCAGGTCAATTGGATTTAAATTGACTTTTATGTGATGCTGACCTTTGACCTTTTGACCAAGTTATTTATTTGTCTTCTCCATATTCTCATAATAAGGCTTTGTTGAAAGTTTAATGGCAAAGCTCAAATGGTTAAAAAAAAAGTTATGGCACACACACACGCACACACGCACGCGCACATACACACACACGCACACACACACACACACAGAAGTGATTGCAAACCCCCTCTCTCCCGTTACGTGGGGGACGGGATAATGAACATCATTGAGCAGGATCCCGCTGCTATAGATGTGTTGCTGGCAAACAAATGTTTTTTGAGAAGGTGCTTAGTGTGACATAAAGAAACACCACACAGCACTCTTTACGCATAAATGGCAAGCTAAACGGTGAGGCACCATCATGGCATTTTGAGCACCAACCTCACCACCACCCCTCCTCCTCCCCACCTCCCACTCTCCACCTCCCCACCTCCCCCTCCTTTTCCCAACCAACCATCCCATATGTTCCACACATTATCTTTCCTCTTCTTTCTCCTATCTCCTTCCAACCTGCTGCCCCTTTTGGCCTTTCTCTTCTCCAAACACGACATTCCCACCCCCTCACTGTCCTTATCACAAACTCAATTTAATCCTTCTTTTTCGTGTACCAATATGTATTTATATAGCGGTTTGGTGAACCATTATAGCTTGAGCTCTGCACAACTTTGTTTCACCAAACTCATGTACATTCCCATGACAAGAAGGGATTTAAAACAGAAAGAAAAAGGTTTTTTAAGGTACAGCTTCCATAAGCATGGGATTCAATGCCAAACCAACTCTGCAAGACTCATTGCTGATTTAAAGGTTTTAATCTACTTGACATGTCTTTTAAGAGTTGTGGTTCATCATACTTTTCTCTGGACATCTTTGTGTAAATGCCTACCCTCCTGCCTCCTCCACTTTCTCTTTTCCCTCCCTTGACAATCATCCAACACACCATATCCATGCCACATGAATATGACCGTGTTAGTAATCCATCCGGACACAGTAATGGCTCCATTAATTAGCTAATGGTGGAATGGGCAACAATCAGCCCAGAGCTCCTGATGAAGCCAAGAAGTCTGGCAATTTCATTTCATGCTTCATATTCGCCTATTCGCATTCGCAAAGGAAAAAGTAGAATGTATTAATGCCTCCGACAGAAGTAAGAGATCATCTCTATTCTATATATTGGAAATGCACAAATGGTGGAATTTTGACCCCTCCCATTATGATTTTTTTTTTAATGCACAGGTACATTACAGCATGTGATGTGGAGTGGCAGGCAGGGGGTCAGTGGGTGTAGAAAAGCTCAGCAGTGGATATGGAAGAGACCATGAGCTGGTGATGGTCGACATTCTTGATGGTCTTGAGACAGCAATAAAAAACAACGTATACGGAACCATTTCCTTTCTTTATCTTCACGTCTTCCACTTGTTTTCTTTTTATCCTTATTTTCCTCTCTTTCAGTATTCTTCCCAATTCCACCATCCCCCACTGGTTCAAGCATATCTGATATAGGACCCCTGCAGGAACCAGTGCAACCAAACTTTTCATTGCCTCCTCTTGTATGCATAGGAAGGTCGAGGGCCTTGTTTGGATAAAAAAAACATTTGATCCTGGGTAAAACCAGATAATTAGCCTCCAGGCCTCGACCAAATCTTGTGCTTATACACTGCCTGCATTGTTTTTTTTACAGGAGCAATCAAGTAATATGTATTGTGAAGATAGAATGTTGCAATTGTAGTGATTTGTTGTTAATAATACAAATGTAATTATCGGGTTACTGTTTACACATGCGCCTGTTATTAAAAAAGATCTGAAAAGCCAAAAACGTTGCTTTACACAGGTTTATTATAACACCTCTGTGTTCAGGCCCGAAAGCAGGTATGTTACTTATACATTGCCTGGGTTTTTCCCCGGGAGCGATAGATTAAGAAATGAAATTAATAAAGACTTGGAAGAGGGAAAAGTGTTGTGTTTTGTTGTGTTAGAGCCTGAATATAAAATGGATTAAATCGAGATCTTTTTGTCACTGATCTACACATCATGCCCCATGTCAAAGTGGAAGTTTCTTTTAGAATTTTTTTTAAAATGAAAAGCTGTAATCTCTTAAGTAAACAATATTCAACCCCTTTGTGATGACACTCCAAATTGAGCTCAGATGCATCCAATTTCCTTTGATCATCCTTGAAATATCTCTACAACTTGATGGGAGTCCACCTGTGGCCAATTCAATTGATTGGACATGATTTAGAAAGAAACACACCTTTCTATATAAGATCGCAAATTTGACAGTGCATGTCAGAACAGAAACTCTACCATGGAGTCCGAGGAACTGCCCATTTAACTCCGAGACAGAATTGTGAGGAGGCATAGATCTGGGAAAGGATATAAAACAATTTCTGGAGTGTTGAAAGTTCCCAAGAGCAGAATGAGCTTCATCATTAGGAAATGGAAAGAATATGGAACGACCCAGACTCTTCCTAGAGCTGGCTGTCCAACCAAACTGATCAACCGAGCAAGAAGGACATTGATCAGAGAGGTGACCAAGAACCCAATGGCCATTCTGGCAGAAAAACAGAGTTCCTTGGCTTAGATTGGAGAACCTGCCCGAAGGACAACAGTCTCTGCAGCACTTTACAAAATCTAGGCTTCATGGGAGAGTGGCCATAAGGAGCTCCTGAGAAAAGTCACATGACAGCACACCTGGAGTTTGCAAAAAGGCAAGTGAAAGACTGAGAAAATGAGCGAAAGGTTCTGTGCTCTGAAGAAACGAAAATTGAACTCTTTGGCCTGAATGCAAAGCGCTATGTCTCGCAGAAACCAAGCATAGCTCATCACCCATCTAACACCATCCCTGTGGTGAAGCATGGAGGTGGCAGCATCATGCTATGGGAATGCTTTTCAGTGGCATGGACAAGGAGACTTGTGAGGATAGAGAGAACAATGAATGGAGCCAAATACAGGCAAATCCTTGAGGAGAACCTGCTTCCTTCTAAAAGACCTTAGACTGCGGCAAAAATGAACATTCCAACAGGACAATGACCCCAAGCACAAAACAAGACTTCACAACAAGAATGTGAAAGTCCTTGTGTGGCCCAGCCAAAGCCCAGACTTGAATCCCATTGAGAATCTGTCGAAAGACTTGAAGATTGCTGTTCACCGATGCTTCCCATCCAACTTGACAGAGCCTGTGCAAATCTGCAAGGAAGAATGGGAGAAACTCCTCAAACCAGATGTGCAAAGCTGATATCGACATACCCAAGACGACTCGAAGCTGTAATCACTGCAAAAGGCGCTTCTCCAAAGTATTGACTCAGGAGGTTTAATATTTAAGTAAATTAAATATTTCATTATTTCATTTTTAATAATTCTGCAAGATATTCCAAAAAAATAATTCCACTTTGACATTTTGGGGTATTAGGTGCAGATCAATGACATAAAATCTCAATTTAATCCATTTTAAATTCAGACTGTAACACAACAAAATGTAAAAAAGTAAAGGGGTGTGAATACTTTCTGAAGGCACTGTGTATATATATATATATATATATATATATATATATATATATATATATATATATATATATATATATATATATATATGTATATATATATATGTATATATATATATGTATATATATATATGTATATATATATATGTATATATATATATATGTATATATATATATATGTATATATATATATATGTATATATATATATGTATATATATATATGTATATATATATATGTATATATTGTTGCGGATATGGCATTTGGCCTCCATATCCGCTTGTAAATATTCCCCTATTTCCCCAATACTCCCCAACTATCCCCAATCCCCCATTCCCTAGTCCCATTGCCTGTAAATAACACTCTGTAGAACCGACCTTCCCCTATTTCCCCCATTAAATGTCGCACCCAGGTTCACCGCATCTCACGTAGACAACTTTCGGACATCTTGCTAGTTATTCTTAGTCTATGTCAGTTAAGGACTCGTTTCCATTAATTCTGACTCTTCGTTGCACCAGAATGTGATTGTATGGCACCAGTAGTGAGTTTAGGACCTCCCCTTACCTCCTCCCATCTTCCCCATAAAACAACAACAACAACAACAACAACAACAACTACAACAACAACTACAACAGCAGAGGGGGGCGGCGCGGCGCGGCGCGGGGGGAGTGTGCGTCCTCACTCCGGCTTGGTTAGCCGCCATTACCCATGCGCTCCACGGGGTTACCACGAAGGGGCTGGCTGTCAGCTCCTCGTCAAGGGCGGAGCCTGGTAACCCCCCCGCACCCAATAAGAAGGGCGGACCGATTCCATCTGGGGCGGAGCTAGCGAGCCGAGGGCGTGTCACTCCCCGCCGGATATGCGCCGCGACTTACCGGATGTGACGTGAGATGCGCCCCGAGTTTGAAGAGGAAAGAACCAGTCGCGACCTCCGAGCGACGATACCTCCCCGCATCTTTGGACCGGACCGGGTCGATTCTGTCCTTGAGCCAAGAGTGCACCTTGAGCCATCGACTGCCCGCTTTCCTTGCCATCAATCCCCGTGTGAGTCAGTTTTGTCCTGTTTATCTGTCGTCTGTCGGGGCTAGTATAAGACCGTGTTTAAGTGCCTATCTTCCTATGCTGTCCCTCTCATTCCTGTAATCTAACCTTCCGCCATATTATAACCTCCTCCGGAGGTCTTGAGAACCGTATCCCTGGTGTCGTGTCATTTTAATCCCAGCCGTTGTGTCCTTTTCCTTCATTGATCTAGCGTAGCGCGACTCGGCCAAGGTTCGAGTATAATCGGGTAAACGTGCAGGCGCGGTCATACCAAACCGCTCGGTAAACCAACATCCACAACCGCGTCTGTAACAATTGGTGTCAGGAGTGTCGGATTCGGACCTGGGACTAAATTTATTAGGCCCAAATTTTGGAACACCAATTGTACCGCTAGGGTAACAATTGGTGTTGGGAGGTAGAATTCGATCCGGAGCGCGTTTCCCACGCTCGAAATTATAACGGCGAAATTTGATTTTGTTTTACGAAAATAAAAACCCGAATTTTGAAAGTCGCGCTATGGCAGACCAAGTCGGCTGGGTTCCGTTAGAGGAGAGTGAGGCAGGGTCGGTCCAGGACCAAATTGAGGGACGTGAGGAGAGCGAAGCAGCGAGGGTAGCAGACGCACAAAATGGCGCCTCGCTGGTCACGGCGACCGCGACCGTGGCAGCGCCCCTGGTGGATTCGAACCTTTTCCTCCTGCAAATGAGGGCCCTTATGGAACAAATGGGGAACCGGATGGATGCTCAGAGTGAGCGATTGGAGGGCCAAATGGGGGTAATGGGAAACCAAATGGGGGTAATGGGAAACCAAATGGGGGTAATGAGGGACGAAGCGAGGGGTACCAGTGAGGGGTTAGACAATAATTTTAAGGGATTAGACAAGAAATTTGGGAAGTTAGACAATAATTTTGAGGAGTTAGACAAGAAATTTGGGAAGTTAGACAATAATTTTGAGGGGTTAGACAACGGGATAAAAGAGGTGAGAAATGGGTTAATAGGGTTAGAAAACAGTATGGAAGGCAAATTGAGGGACATGAGGGACCAAGCGGAAAGGGAAGTTAAACAAATGGAGCAGCAGATAGAGGGGGTCAGAATGGGGGTAGAAACCAAACTGGATGCTCACAGGGAGGAAATGGAGCAGATGAGGGTGGCATCTGGGCAGGAGATGCAAGTGATGGGAGAGGAGATCAGAAGAGGTGTGAGTGAGGAGGTCGGAGGAGTGCGCGAGGAGGTGAGGCACTGTAAGGAGCACATGGAGAAGGAGGTGAGAAAGGGGACTGTAAAATTGCAAAGTGGTATAGAGGAGTTGACGCTGGGAGTAGAACAACTGACAGTGGGACAAAAGGAGTTGGGGGACCAGGTAAAGAAGAACACAGCGGTAATAGAGGGTTTAAAATCGACACAGAAGGAGATGAAAAAGGACGTAGGGGTAATTAAAAAAGAGTGTCAGACGGTACATGAGGACCTGACGAGGAAAATGGACAAGGTGGTAGAGGTGATGGAGGTTAAAGAGCGGGAGGTGCGGGAGCACATAGAAAAAAATAAAGTGGAGTTAGAGGAAGAACTTAAAGGGGCGCACGAAGAGATGAAGGAGGTGAAGCAGAAATTAGAAGAAGTGGAAGAAGGGGTGAGCGAAATTAAGAAGCGACGGAGAGAGGATAAGAAAGAGATAAAGGAGGAAGTAAAAGAATTGGTCCAAAGTCTGTGTTCGGATCGTGATGATGTGCTCATAAACCGGATGAGGGATTCGCAGGTGATGGAGGAGAAGCGAAGAGGAAGAGGACCCGGTGTAAGTGGTGACCAATATGGTCGTGCGTATGATGCGCCAGGTGATTTAATGAGCTTGGGGGTCGAGATGGACCCGGGTGTTCGTGAGAGGCCGTTGGTGAAGTGTGCGACAGGTCTGGTGTGCGAAAAAGGAGGTGTGCAAGAAAGTCCGACTCTGGGGTGTGTGAGGAAAAAGTGCGTGCCAAGGAGTGAGGGTGCTGGCGAGAGTGAGTCGGTCGTAGCGCGTGTGCGAGGGAGCACATGGAAGCGCGGTGTGGTAAGTGTTACAGAGGGTGTGACGGGAGAGTGTGCGCAAGAGTGTGCGCGAGAAAGGTGTGTGACGGACAGGTGCATGGGGAAAGAGTGCGCTGTCAAAGGCAAGGAAGAATGCACACCTGTGGTGAGTGTTACAGAGGGTGTAACGGGAGAGTGTGCGCGAGAAAGGTGTGTGACGGACAGGTGCATGAGGAAAGAGTGTGCTGTCAAGAGTAAGGGTGAGTGCGCTGTCAAGAATGGAGGTGAGAGTCAGTGAGAGTGACAAGGAGAGTGAGTTGGTTGTGACAGGTGAGCGAGGACGTACACCTGGGATGGAAGGATGCACACCTGGAATGGTAGAGCGTGAGTGGGAATGCACGCTGGAGTTGGTGGTGAGGCACGTGGTTGGGTGTGCGAATGAGAGCACACCTGTGATTGTCACAGAGGAGGTGACCGAGGAGGGGGCGCGAAGAGGTGTGTTGGTGAGGTGTGCGACCAACGAATGTGTGCCAAAGTGTTCGGTGGTCAGGTGTGTGACCAAGGCTGTGAGTGGAATGGGTGTACCTGGGTGTGTAAGGAACGGTACAAGGAGCATGGAAACGGCTGGATGTGTGAGCAAGGAACGGGCTGCGGGGTGTAAGCGTCCAGGTGAAGCATCGACGGAAAACGGAGTAGCGGTTAGAGCGACTTATAGCCGAATCGGGCCCTCGGTGCGTGCCGGGCTTCGCGTGCCGCGAGAACCAGCGGGGATCCGAGCCACGGCGGGTTCGAAAGGACCGCCGTGCGCGATCCACGCTGGGCCTCGCGTGGAACGGCCGCGTCCGGGCTCCACTAGGCGGAGCGGGCAGGCCGATAGGAAGGGTCGTTATGGCGACCACGTTTTGTTGAGACGTGCCGGCAGGTCGAGATCGGGACATTGGATGGCTCCACGCCGAGGTGATGCGTGGGATCTCGGCCCGGGTAAGCCCCCGCCCCTGCCCCGAATGCGGGACGCATCCAGCCGCCAGCACAAAAGAATCCGCGTTCATTGCTCGGCTGTACGAAGCCGGGCTGTAGATGTGAATTGGCGCACCGAGAGGAT
Source organism: Myxine glutinosa (assembly GCF_964187855.1). Classification (NCBI taxonomy): domain Eukaryota; kingdom Metazoa; phylum Chordata; class Myxini; order Myxiniformes; family Myxinidae; genus Myxine; species Myxine glutinosa. Next base: position 89,014,523 of record NC_136266.1, read on the forward strand.
TTAATAAGTAGACGGATGATGATGGTAGTGATTTGAAACGAAATTTCGAAAAGTGAATAGAATTGGCAGTAAATGGAAAATTTTTGAATTGGTTGGAATTTGGACGAGCAAAATTGATAGAGAGACCCCCGATGTGGTGGGATGGCAAATCCACCATCCCTCACAGATGGGGGCAAAGGAGCAATAGATTATGGGGTGTATGGCAGTGAAAACTAGCCCGGGTGGGTTAGGTTATATTGATAGGGCCCTAGAAGATGACATTAGGTGACGTTAAGTTTAGTTAGTGACTGATACCTGTAGTGGGGACGCAGGTAGATTAGTGTGGATGATAATGACGTGGGAGCGCAATAGTTTAAAGGGACGACTGGGAAGCGCAAGTTTCAGAGGGGAGTAGTTAGATGAGATGATGCTGTGTGAAAATTGAACAGGTGTGATTGCACAGGTGTGCAACTGGACAGGTGTGTGGAGCAGTGTATGAGTAGTGAGTGTGTGGATCAGCGCGAATGCGCTTGGGGAGAGAAGGGTGCAGGTGGCACCAGGTGTGAGAGCACAGGTGTGCAAGTACAGGTGTGTGGAGAGAGTTGGAGTAAGTGGTACGGAGTGGTGTGCATGGTGCGAAGGTGTGAATGGGGGAAGGGTGGACCCCTTTCATGGATACCCGGGGCGGGTAGTGTAAGTGTTAGGTAGAGGGTACAGGTAAATTGTGGTTGGATATTGGCATCTGTGGTGCGGTTGCAGAATGGTGTTGTGAATGGGTGCATTAGTGTTGTGGAAATGGCTGGGCGTGTAGCCTGTTAGTGTGTGTAGTTGGTTGGGCACTCCACCACTGTGAGGATGTCGGCCAGGTGAGGCCGCAGGTGGGCTCTGGGAGCCGATAGTTGTGAGTGGGTGCCTGAGGATCCCGGGTGTGGATCGGGCAGCCCAGTGCCAGAGAGGGCACCGAGTGGGGAGAGCGCCAGAGGGCCTTCCCCAGGTAGTTAGGTTAGGGTAAGGAGCAGGTAAGCTCGGAGGCAACTGCAGTGGTGGGGGTGGCAGGTGGGTAGACCCGCTGGGAGAGGTACACGTCGCGGCCCAGAAATTGTGCGAGGGCACCGGGAGATGAATCGGGGGAGTGAGACCCCAAATTGAAAAGCACCACAGTTTGGCCAATGGGAATTGGTTTTTAGAACCCATAGTGTAAGAGGGCCAATGGTTTGGCCGGAGAAAGACCCCGGGTAGTGTAAAGTTGTTAAAGTCATTTAGAAATAGTTAGGATTGATGAACCTGTCGCACCATACGCAGCCACTTACCTGTGGTGATGATGATGACTCCACACCTGTGTTTTCTTTGTTTTGTTGCAGGAAATGAGATTGCTGTGATTTGTGAGACGCATCACGACGTGGATGAGACATTGGGGTGATTCCATCTCTCCCTCCCTAGGAGGGACTGATGATGAATTGGTGATAGCAAATTATGATGTTCAGTTGGAGATGGCAAATTTTGATGAGAGTTGAAAATGGCAAATTTGATTGGTTAGGAGGGAGAGAAGACGAATTTGGTTTATGGGAGGAACGGGGAAGACAGTAGGGACGTTTGTTGATTTGTAAAGTAGATGTTTATGGGTAGTGTTGTGTTTTGTGGATACAGTAAGGGGTAAGGGAGGGGCCATGTAGGTTACCTGGTGGGGGGGGGGGCATACGGTAGGAACGTACCTGTCTCACCTGGTTCCCATGTGCCCCCAGTGTGCATTACCTTGCATTGCGTGCACTTTTGCGCCCTTACCACCTTACTCACTTGTCCTCTTCTTTTGTCTCCCACCTCCGAGGATCTGCTTTGGGGTAGAGAGAGAGGAGAGAGAGGTGCTGGCTACGCAGTTGTGGGCCTGCAATTTCGCTGCTTGCTGCCTGGATCGATACACCATATGGACCGCAATTTTGGTGGCCACCCACAATGGACCGCAGTTCTTTTGCGGCCAAGCACCACCCGTGGATGGACCTATGGGTCAACGTGGCACCTATGCCATACAGGTGAACCACTTTTAGTTGACACCACTGAAGGCCACAATACAGAAATGGACGCGGTTGGCGCCTTTCTTTATTTTTGAAAGAAGCCAGAAGGCCAAGTGCACCACACGAAGAGCAAGAGACACCTGCAGGGTTAGGGGTTGTTGAATTTATTTTTATTCATTGAACAATGGTGACTGCACCGGATGGTGCTGACTGTGTGATGGGGTGGTGCTTTTGGTGCTGGGAAGGGGTGCTCTGCACGTTATTAAAGGCCGTAAGGCCACAGAGCACTCGTGGGTTGGTGTATCGATGCTGGCATGCGTGCTCTCTCTATATGCATAACATCTGCATGTGTTCCTCCAAAAACAGGTCCTGGATCGTAGTGTAAATATCAGCGTAGTCTTGTAAATAATGCTCCCTACCGGCTGTATGTTTAGTTTGCGAATTCTTTCCGCAATTCGGTTATCCTGTGGGTGTGTTTCTGTGAGGAGAAGGGTGCAATGTCGCAGGGGGACATATTTACTCATTTGTGAATATCCGTAAAACTGTCGCACTCAGGGTAGAGTTAATAGTAGAGGGAACTACATCTGAGTGCCACACTAAAATAGGTAAAAATTTATCGGGTCGGGACGCCCCGAGGGTAGAAGGGTGCAATGTTGCGGATATGGCATTTGGCCTCCATATCCGCTTGTAAATATTCCCCTATTTCCCACAATACTCCCCAACTATCCCCAATCCCCCATTCCCTAGTCCCATTGCCTGTAATTAACACTCTGTAGAACCGACCTTCCCCTATTTCCCCCATTAAATGTCGCACCCAGGTTCACCGCATCTCACGTAGACAACTTTCGGACATCTTGCTAGTTATTCTTAGTCTATGTCAGTTAAGGACTCGTTTCCATTAATTCTGACTCTTCGTTGCACCAGAACAGAATGTGATTGTATGGCACCAGTAGTGAGTTTAGGACCTCCCCTTACCTCCTCCCATCTTCCCCATAAAACAACAACAACAACAACAACAACTACAACAACAACTACAACAGCAGAGGGGGGCGGCGCGGGGGGAGTGTGCGTCCTCACTCCGGCTTGGTTAGCCGCCATTACCCATGCGCTCCACGGGGTTACCACGAAGGGGCTGGCTGTCAGCTCCTCGTCAAGGGCGGAGCCTGGTAACCCCCCCGCACCCAATAAGAAGGGCGGACCGATTCCATCTGGGGCGGAGCTAGCGAGCCGAGGGCGTGTCACTCCCCGCCGGATATGCGCCGCGACTTACCGGATGTGACGTGAGATGCGCCCCGAGCTTGAAGAGGAAAGAACCAGTCGCGACCTCCGAGCGACGATACCTCCCCGCATCTTTGGACCGGACCGGGTCGATTCTGTCCTTGAGCCAAGAGTGCACCTTGAGCCATCGACTGCCCGCTTTCCTTGCCATCAATCCCCGTGTGAGTCAGTTTTGTCCTGTTTATCTGTCGTCTGTCGGGGCTAGTATAAGACCGTGTTTAAGTGCCTATCTTCCTATGCTGTCCCTCTCATTCCTGTAATCTAACCTTCCGCCATATTATAACCTCCTCCGGAGGTCTTGAGAACCGTATCCCTGGTGTCGTGTCATTTTAATCCCAGCCGTTGTGTCCTTTTCCTTCATTGATCTAGCGTAGCGCGACGCGGCCAAGGTTCGAGTATAATCGGGTAAACGTGCAGGCACGGTCATACCAAACCGCTCGGTAAACCAACATCCACAACCGCGTCTGTAACAATATATATATATATATATATATATATGTATATATATATATATATATATGTATGTATATATATATATATATATGTATGTATATATATATATATATATGTATATATATATATATATATATATATATATATATATATATGTATATATATATATATATATATATATATATATATATATATATATATATATATATATATATATATATATATGTATATGTATGTATGTATATATATATATATATATATATATATTTGTATGTATGTATGTATGTATATATATATATGTATGTATGTATATATATATATATATATGTATATATATATGTATGTATGTATATATATATATATATATATGTATATATATATGTATGTATGTATATATATATATATATGTATGTATATATATATATATATGTATGTATGTATATATATATATATATGTATATATATATGTATGTATGTATATATATATATGTATATATATATGTATGTATATATATATATATATATATATATATATATATATATATATATATATATATATATATATATATATATATATATATAGTTCCGGATTTGAGAATCCTGTGTTTTTTTTTTATTGTTGTAAGTGTCATGAGAATTGTTGTAAATATCACCCTCCGTAGTGTAAAGGTCACAGGTCGTCCTCCTAGTTACTCCATATACATACACGTAGCCAATCATATACCCTCTTAAGTAGTTATCTCCTTATTCTATGTAGTTGAAGGCTCTGTACCCACTAGTTGACACTGTATTGCATCAGATGACATAAGGTAGTTCCCTTCCATATCCCAAAGCCTCCGTTGCCAACTGCATTGGGCGGTTTTCTGCATTTGCCACCATTGCCATGTGCTGTACCTCGGAGAAGAAAGGCGTGTCTCCACCTCGTCATCAAAGGGTGGAGCCAGGAGAGCCCTTGCCGACCAACCAAACACCAGGGGTTCAGCTTGAGAGGGCAGAGAGAGAACGATCGGGGAGGTTCGCGAAGGTTCGAGGGTGTGGCCTATATAACCCGTGGCGGGACACCCCCACAAAAAGATGAGCCCTTGGAGAGCACGCGACGCACCTGAGAAGAGCTGCGTGATCCAGGAGATGAGGGAGGGATGTCCCATGAGCTTTGAACCATCGCAGCTTTGAACCATCGCAGCTTTAACCACTACAGCTTTGAGCTTTGACGGCAGTTTCGACCGTGGCCGCGAAGGAACGCCGCCATGCGAAACCGATCGAGAAGGGTCGGCGGCTGCTCACTCCCGGCCCGACTGTGCTCCGGTTCCAGTTGAACCTTCCTCTCCTTCCAGCCTATCGTTCCTGCCTTCATCCCCCATTCGTGTGAGTCTACTCGTCGTCTGTCTTTTGTCCTGTCCTGGGGTTAAGTAAGACTGAATAGGTAAGCTAGTAATTGCACTGTGTCTTCTGGTCCTTCCATTCTTTCTGTAAATTATTTTCTTATTCTTCCTCCTTCCTTGGTTCCTTTGATTTGTGTAAATATTAGTAATAAATTCTATTTGTATTTCCTACCTTCGTTCTTCTTCTTCATGCTCGTCCGGTCGTCTTTGTGATTTCCCAATTGAATACCTGTGGCACGATTTGGCCAACGAATGATAATCGGGTCAGTTACCTGTTAATGGTTCGTGCCGCAGTTGCTAAACCGCTCGGCAATTAACATCTGTCAGCCGTCGCGAACGAGGTTGCGCACCTGCCTCTCCGGAGGGAGCTTGTGCAACTTCAGGACTCACGTCGGTCAGTCAAAAACAAAAGGAGATTAATCCCCCCTTCTTAAGGGAAAAAAAGGCCGACGGAGAGATCCGTAACAAATTGGTGTCAGGAGCGAGATTTGGACCTGAAGCGCGCTTGGCGCGCTCAAATTACGAGTGGCCCACAATTTTATTTGACATCCTAAATTGAAAATCGTGCCATGGATGGTCAAGGTGATCGGATGCCGGTTGGGGAGTTAGAGGGGGTAGAGTCGACCGAGGACCCCAGGGAGAGGGAGGAGGAGAGAAATGAGGATGTGGTTGAGGGGGTATCAGGTACACGAAATGGCACCTCGCACATGGCAGCGAGGGCCGCGCCCGCGACGCAAATGGCTGTGATAGATTTGGACGCCCTCATGACGCGATTATTAGCGAGGATGGGAGTGTCAAGACAGGAACTGAACGAAGAGATGGATCGAATGGCCAGATTGAAAAAGGCGGGGGAGAACATTGACCGCAGATTGGGCGAGCAGGTCCCAGGGGTGCACGACGTGGTAAAGCGGGTCGAGAAGCGCTGGTTGAGCGAAGTGGAGAAAAGCACAGGTAACTGGACCAGGGTAGACATCGCGACCCGGGGTATGGAAAAGCCGGCGACCACTGAGGTAGAGGGAATTTTAATAAAGCCAGCGGTCGTCAAAGAAAAAGCAAAAGTTGAAATTGAAATTGGAGAGACCGGGGGCTTAGAAAAGCACTCGCGGCAGGAGGAAGGAATGGATTGTGCACAAAGTCTAAGTTCACATCCTGATGCCGTACTTGCTAATCCTTATAAAGATTTGCAGGTGCGCGTGGAGAAGAGAATCCCCCAGGTGAGTCGTGCTGTGTATTGTGCGGGAGATTTTGCAGGAGGATGTTTGGCGACAAAAGAATTTTCGCGCGCTTGGGATCGAGGAAGCATCCGGGCGTTGGTGAAGGGTTCCCTGTGAGTGGTGTGAGTGGAAATGGCGCGCTTGTGGAAAAAAAGTGTGCATCGGGGAATGAGCATGTTACGAAGCGCGAGTGTGAAACCGAGTGCGAGCGAGAATGCACGTCGGATTGGACGGAGTGTACGTGCGAGGGTGAGAGGGACCCGGAGAGTGAGCTGGTGGAGGAGCAGGTGCGAGGATGCACGTTTGGAATGGATGGCGAGAGTGTGCGAGGGAGCACACCTGAGTTGGTTGTGGCGCGTGTGCGGCAGGGCACATCGGAGCACGTGAGTGGGTGGATGCAAGAGTGCACGCCCATGGTGAGTGTTACGGAGGAGAGGTGTGGAACGAAGTGTGCGAACGGCGAGTCTGCGCGAGTGGTGTGGTGTGTAACAGGGAGTGCGGTGGTGAAAGGGACGGAGTGTGTGGGATGCACTGGAGGCGCCGAGACGCCAGGTTTTGTGAGTGTGAAACGGGTCGCGTATGCGAGTGAAGTGTTGATGTTGACCGGGGCAGCGTTTAGGGCAACGGATAGCCGATGCGAGCACTCGGGGCACGGTACGCTTTGTTGGATGCTAGGCCCCGCACGGTCGAGTCCGGGCCTTGTCGGGCAAGGCGACCGGTCCGGTTCAAGGGCAGGTGGGAGGAAGTGGAATGGTGCCCCGTGGTGGCGGGGGTGGGGTTCCGACCGGGCGAGATTGAGCCATCGGGCCGGGGACCGGAAGGTGTCGCGGCGAGATGGTGCGTGGAATCTCGGCCCGACCAAACCGCCCCCCTTGAGCCGAATGCCGGACGGATTCAACCTGCAGGCGACCAAACCACCCGAATTCATTGCTCGGCTGTGCCGAGCCGAGCTGTGTAATGATGTAATGACGCACCGAGGCTCAGATATAGTGGACTGTGATGATAATAGTGTTTTGGACCTGAAATTGAGGATATGGAATTAGTGATTGAAAAAAAAAAAAGTGATTGGCAGATTGATGATTGGTAGAATGATTGGCAGTGATTGGCAAATTTTTGATTGGCTGAAATTTGATGAGCAAAATTTATTGTGGAAGATGCCCGATGTGGTGGGATGGCAAATCCACCATCCCTCACAAACGGGTCACATGAGCAATAGCTATGGGGTTTGGCAGTGAAAGCTCGCCGAGGGAGGGTTAGGATAAAATGATCGGGATCGAGAAGATTGACCGTAGCTAACTGTAGATTTAAGTAGCAACATTGGACAGGTAGTCGGGGACATAGAGAGGGTAGTTGGATTATAATGACGAGGGAGCGCAATAATGTAAGGGGCGACGGGGAAGCGCGAGTTTTAGCAGGGCACCAGGTAGATCAGATGATGCCATGTGTTTGAGAATTGAAAGTGTATGAAGCAGTGCATGAGGAACAATTGTGGTTGTGCATTGTATTGAATGATTGAAGAAACCTGGGAGGAAGGAGGGTGCAGGTGGCACCAGGTGTGATTGCACAGGTGTGCAAGTGAACAGGTGTATGAGTGAGTTCTGGTGATTGAGTGTTGTGTTGAGCAAATGGTCCTGGAGGAAGGAGGGTGCAGGAAGCACCAGGTGTGATGGCACAGGTGTGCCAATACAGGTGAGCATGGTTGAATGAAATGAATGGTATGGAATATATGGAGTATGGAATGGATGGTGTGGAGTGAGTATGGTGGAAACTGTGGAGTGGAGTGGATGGTGCGAAGGTGTGAATGGGGGAAAAGTGGACCCCTATCACGAATACCCGGGGAGGGTAGTTTAAGAGTTAGGTAGATGGAGTAGGTAAATTGTGGTTGGATATTGGCATCTGTGTTGCGTGGTGGAAGAATGGTGTTTGGATGGGTGCATTAGTGACGTGGAAATGGCTGGGCGTGTGGCCTGTTAGTGTGTGTAGTTAAATGGGCACTCCGCCACTGTTAGGATGTCGGCCAGGTGAGGCCGCAGGTGGGCTCTGGGAGCTGTTAGAGTTGTGGATGGGGCCCGAGGATCCGGAGGACGGACCCGGGTAGCCCAGTGCCAGAGAGGGCACAGAGTGGGGAGAGCGCCAGAGGGCCTTCCCCAGGTAGATAGGTTAGGGTAAGGAGCAGGTAAGCTCGGAGGCAACTGCAGTAGTGGAGGTGTGCAGGTGGGTAGACCTGCTGGGAGAGCCACACGACCCAATCTTGAAATTGTGCCAAGGCACAGGGAGTTGAATCGGGGGAGTGAGACCCCAAATTGATGAAGCACCACAGTTTTGTCAATGGGAATTTGGTTCTTAAAACCGCATAGAGTAAGATTGCCAAGGGATTGGCAGGGAAAGACCCTGGGTAGTGTAAAGTGTGTTAATGTCATTTAAGAGGATAGTTAGGATTGAAATCTCCTTGCAACCATCTACATCCACTCTCCTGAGGTGACAGAACGCCACACCATGACATGTTTTGATTATTTTTTTTTGCAAATGTTTGGAATGTGAGACGCATCATGACGTGGGGGTGACATTGTGTTGTTGTTCCATCTCTCCCTCCTTATGAGGATTGATGATGAATTGGTAATGGCAAATTTGGTTAGAAATAGGGATTGTGGTGACTAATTTGGTATAG
>NC_136266.1:89028505-89050468 GCF_964187855.1 Myxine glutinosa
CTTGGATTGGGTTTAGTCATTGCTAACGGCTCGGGTCACGGGTTCGCTACCGCTTGGTGTTTCCACCGACACCCGTGATTCGGGCGGGGCTTATTTCCTCGTTCCTGGGCAGCGTTAGTACTTAGGTAATAGCGAATTCTTAGTCCTAAAATCCTACTTAACACTGTCCGGGAAGGACGTCATAGGTCCCGGGTCCCGTCGACTATTGAAAGACAAGGGGACTTATCCCCCCCCTTGGTAAGGGGAAAGGCTAGCGCTGAGATCCGCAACAATATATATATATATATATATATATATATATATATTAGCAGAAGTTCCCCTCCCCCCTTCACCTTCCCCTTCCCCCCCCTCCCCCCCCTCCCCCCTCCCCCTCTCCCTCCCCCCTCCCCTCCCCCTCCCCCCTCCCCCTCCCCCCTCCCCCCCGTTCCCCTCCCCTCCTCTTCCCCCTCCCCTCCTCCTCCCCCTTAACACCAGGGGGGTTGACTCAGCCTGTCATCCTACCGAGGTCGGCAAATTGAGTACCAGTTCACTGGTAATTCCCTGTGTGCCGCAAGAGGCACCTAACAGGGTTGGCGGCACGAACCCGGAAGTCGGAACTCTTTGTCGTCAAATAAATGTAGCATGTATGTTTCACTCTCTGTCACATGCCGTTGGTCCCATGTCAATCGGATGAAGTTGAAAAATTAACATTACGAAGTTTCTCTGGGACGTACTGATTCCGAATAATGAAATTGAAAAATTAACGTTCCGAAATACGCTAATTACGCCAACAGAATCGCTGGTGCTGCGAAGCGCTAGAGGGAGCGCTGCGCTCCCTCCCTTCGATTCCCTCCCTCTTCTGCTAGCGCTTCTGCGCTAATACGCTAATTTTAAAACCCGAAGTTTTTTTAAATTTAAGGTGTGCTGTAGTTGCTCTGAGACGTACTGATTCCGAATATTCCTTTGGTTTTTCTCTGCGATGAGTAGTTCTCGAGTTATAAGAGGACAAACAAACATACTTTTCTGCTTTATATATATAGAAGTTGGTACGATTCGGCCAAGGAATCCCAGAGATAATTGCAATTAAGTGAGCCGTGACGTCACGGAACGCGCCGTCGGTAATATATTATAATTTATGGTAATCTATGCAGCACGACATGGTAATCACGGAAAACAAGGCACCTTTGCCGGCGCAAAACGGCTCTCCCAGGGTCAAACTCGGTATCGTTGTGAGCGCACGGTTCAGCCCTTCAAGAAAAATTTTATCTTGTAAAAATCGAACCACGCGTTAAAAAGATATGACTGGTTTTGTTCGCCGGTGCCTTGATATGAATTGAAAAAGATATGACTGCTAGCGCTTCTGCGCTAATACGCTAATTTTAAAACCCGAAGTTTTTTAAAATTTAAGGTGTGCTGCAGTTGCTCTGAGACGTACTGATTCCGAATATGCCTTTGGTTTTTCTCTGCGATGAGTAGTTCTCGAGTTATAAGAGGACAAACAAACGAAACAAACCTTCTACCGACTCCTCTCTGGCCTTGCCCCCACCCCCCCCCCCCCCCCAGCTCTCTCTGGGCTCTGTCCCGCAGATGTTCCTACAGGTCGCACGGGATCTGCCTGCAACCCTCTTATGGTCAAACTGCCAAAGTCGAGACTCTCTGCTCACCTTCACTCCTTCATTCCTCTTTTCTCCCGCCTCTGGGGCGAGCTCCCTCACTCTCTTCGGTCCCCGCTCCACCCTCCGGGTCTTTAGGGCGGCTGTTCGCCACCAGTCTCTTGTCTTCCCCCATCCAAAGCCTTGATCTTTTCTACCCCTGCTAGTTTCACCCCAAATCCACTTTTTTGGAATGCCGGCTTCTGTCCTGGAAGTCCTTGGTGTCCTTGTGTTTTATACTTCCCCCCCCCCCCCCCTTCCCACGCCTCCTCCCCCCAAGCCCTCTCCCTTCCACACATCTCCCTGCTCTCAAATGTTGTGTTTGTGTGCTTCCCCTTCTCTCCCCATCTTGTCTTCCGCTCCCTCTTTTTATATATTTTGTTTGTCTGGTTGATTTGTTTGTGAAGTAAATGTTAGCTCTTTCACGAGCCTCGATTCAGTATACAAAAAAAAAACAAACAAACAAAAACAAAACATACTTTGCTGCTATATATATATATATATATATATATATATATATATATATATATATATATATATATAATTATATATATTGTTGCGGATTTGAGGACTGTATTTTTTTTGATTGTGTGTGTTATTATTATTGTTTATTCTGCGCCTCCTGCCTCCGGAGCTGTATAAAGGTTAAAGGGCGTCCCATAATTAGTCCATAAAGCATCCACACCACAGCCAATCATAGAATACCCCTGTTCGATAGTTATATCTTATTATGTGTTTTAGGGTAAGGCTGTGTCTCCCATTAATTGAAATACTCCATTGCACCAGTGAAAGAGATAGATTCCCTTCATTCCCATTCCCAAAACCTCCATTCCCTCTTTTCGTCAATTGCCATTCGCGTTGCCAACTGCATTTTGGGCGGTTTTCCCTTCATCCGCCATTGACCACGAGGCAGGGTTGGGGAAGAAAGGCGGGTCCCCACCTCGTCATAGAGGGGAGGAGTGAGTCAGCCCCACTCAACCAACCACGAACAAGGGGTTGGACTTGGAGAGGGTGTGGAGAGAAACATCGAGGAGGTTCGCGAAGGTTGAGGGGCGGGGCCTATATAACCCGCAGGCAGGGCGTTTCTCAAGCGGCAGACGGGAGATGAGCTTTCACCGAGAGACGAGAGGGAGTCCAAGAGTTGAGTCCGAAAGAAGTCCAGGGTTGAACTGCAGCTCGAGCCACTGAAACTGTATTTACTGCAGCTGGAGCCACTGAAACTGCATTTACTGCAGCTGGAGCCACCGAAACTGCAGCCACAGCAGCGTGAGGCCTGGACGGCAGTTTGGAGCAGGGCCGCGAAGGGGCGGCGGCTGCCCAACGAGTCGATCGGTTGCAGGACCAGTTGGACCTCCCTATCCCGCAAGCCATCCATCTCCCGCCAGTCCTATCATCATTCCCCGCGTGAGTCTGTCCTTGTTTGTTCTGTCCCTGGGTTAATTAAGACTGAAGGTAAGCTAGCGTTGCACTGTGTATCTAATCTCGTCTGTAAATAAACGTGACTGCTTTCTTCTTGATTATATGTGTAAATAATAAATCCAATTACACTTTTCTCATCTTATTCCTTTTCCTCTTTGCATTCGGTCGCTTTAGAGTTTTCCCGATTGAATAGCGGTGGCGCGATCCGGCCAAAGTTTGGGGCAAATCGGGTATTAGTCGGGGAATAACTGTTCGGTCGCGGTAATACCACCGCTCGGTCAAAATAACATCTTAACCGTGTCCGTAACAATATATATATATATATATATATATATATATATATATATATATATACACACACACACACACACACACACACACACACACACACACACACACACACACACACACACACATACATACAAACTTGGCATTTAATATGGAATATTTTTTTTGTGGGGGTGAACTTACTTTTCAACATGACTTAGAACCAAAAGTTCATTGGAATTATGTTGAAATTATTCTAGATTTTGTTAATGTGACCTTTAAAAGAAACAAAAACCACATTTGACATTTCGAAGCAAATAAATTGATCCTTGAAAGTGATGTAAACTGATATCGAACTCGATTCACGGACTACTGTGTTAAACTTCTGTGCCTTTTCCAGAAGTATCTCTTTATTTTGCACATTAGCCAAAATTTTTTTTAACAAAAACAAAAGTTAAATTACGACTGGGATTACGGACAGTAAAATTACATTTCAGTACTTCGTGTAACCCCCACGAGCATTCAGGAGAGCACGTACACGTTGAGGCATGCTGTTCACGAGATTTGCCAAGGTTTGGACAGGAATCGCTTGCCATGCAGTGACAATAGCCTGCTGCAATTCACGCACAGAGGTCGGCTGCTGGTCCAAGTGGTTGATTTGACGCGATAATTGTGCCCACAAGTTCTCTATCGGATTCATATCCGGGGATATGGCATATGCACTACACCACGGTCAGCAAGAAAGTGTTGGATCATGCGAGCGCTATGAGGCTTTGCATTGTCATCTTGGAAGACAAAGTTTCCTTGAAAGGCTGCACGAGCAAATGGAAGCAATATTTCTTCCAGAATGGCCCTGTACTTGAACTGGTTCAGGTTTCCATTCAGAACAACCAGGTCAGTTTTTCCCCCTGCATGAAAAGCAGCCCAAACGGTCACCCCGGAACCTCCAGCTTGGACTCTTGGCACTATACAATCTTTGTTGAAGGCTTCATGCACTTGTCTGCGCACTCGGACGTGGCCATCTTGACGATAGACCAGAAATCTAGACTCGTCACTGAAGATCACGTGATTCCAGTGTCCTGGCTGCCATTGACGGTGCTCTCTGGCCCACTGCAATCGGCGCTGGTGGTGTTGTCTGGTCAGGCGTGGCTTTCTCAGGGGACGCCTGGCACGATAGCCTGCTTGAACCAGTCGTTGGTTGACTAGCCTTCTGGATACAGGCACATTTGTCAGTTGCTGCCACTCAGCCCTAAGCCGATTAGCTGACTTGGTACGGCCATTGCGGACTAACCGGTGCAGCTGGCGATCATCCCTCCTTGTGGTTCTGTGGGGACGTCCTGGCCTCGGTATTGGAGTAGGGACACCCTTCTGAGCATTTAGTTGCAGGATCTTTGACACCTGACCTTGAGTGATGCCATACTGCCGAGCAATAGCACGCTCTTTCATGCCGTAATTTCGTAAAGCCACCACTCCATGACAAACAGCATTGTCGAGTTGACGGACCATCTCCAGAGGAAGCGGCAATAAATTTTGAAGATGTGCAGCAGTTGTTTTCCACTAATACAGAACGCAACAACCCTTGTATACCCGACTGTGAAGCCAATCGTCAAACGCACCTGTCCGTACATTTTGCCACGCCACCTGTGATATAATCCTGTTGTTGACTTCTTGCTGCGACAGACAATCAGTGACATGGTTCTTTTAACAAAGAAATCACCGAAGCGTGAAAGAAACTCACCAGATTGATATACCGAGTTCAGAAAGTAAACCCAAGTCAAGAAAAAAAAAAAATTCCTTATTAAATGCCAAGTCTGTATGTATATATATATATATATATATATATATATATATATATATATATATATATATATATATATATATATACATACATATATATACATTGTCTATCAAAAAAAAGGTAATCCGAATTCAAGGGGTTAATATGCAAAGGTTATTTATTTTGACAATTTACATGTGCTTTACTAATTAGGAGGAGATCCTCAGCTTTCCATTGATACCTTCCATGCATCATTGCTGTCACACATGACCGAGTACATGTTCATTGAAAATGACAAGTTCAAATCGCATTTTTACAAGTTTGGCTAATTGAGGCAAGTCAGGATAATTGGTGCAAAATGAACGTCAGATGTGAACTTTTCTCAGGAATGATTGGCCTTTATGCACCCACACCTTCAACATGTCCTCCTCCCCTTTCAACACAAAGCTCACAGTGGCGGAGCATGCCCTGAACTGCTCGTCTCACCATAGCCGGGTCATTGCGCAAAGCATCCACTTCATGTCGAATACGGCCCTGCAATTCGTCAAGATCACGGGGAGGAGTTGCGAACACCTTGTTCTTTAAATGTCCCCAAAGGAAATAATCACATGGTGTGAGGTCAGGTGATCTTGGCGGCCATTCCACCGCATGGTTGAGGGCGATGACTCAGTCTCCAAAGAGTTCCCTCAGTCGATCTGAGACAGCAATAAGACGATGTGCGGGGGCGCCGTCTTGGGCCCACCAGAGATATCTGAAGACACCACAAACCTGTCGCTCAAAGTTCTCCTCCAGCTGCGGTAAAACTTCATCATTGATCATCTGCAGATACCTGTTACCATTGACATTCCTTTGAAAGAAAAATGGTCCGAATTGAAAGAAAGAATTTCCGATCGCCCAGTGCGCCTCCGACCAGAATCCCCTTGTTTTGGTTGAGGCTCGTGCCTTCCACAAAGTCCCAACCAAACAGTCCACTTTTGTCGATTCATGTTGGTGTCAAAATTAAGTTCTGGGGGTTGTCCTGTCGGTGCATATTCAAGAACATTATGGGTATTGACCTTGCCATCCATGGCGAAAGCAGCTTCGTCGCCGATAACGAGATACCGCAGGAAATTGACATCTGCTTCGCAACGTGCTATCAACCATCCGGGAAGCACCAGCCTCCTGGCAAAATCCCCTGGCGTAAGTTGATGCCGATGTGAATCCGATATGGATGTTGGTGGAGGTCCAGTCTTGTGATTCGGTTGAATGTTGACGAAGGCAATCCCGTCCCATTTCGTCTTGCGCTGGTATCCCTCGGATGCTCCAAAACTTGCTGCCTCACTGCTGCAATGTTCATTTCCGATCGCCCAGTGCGCCTCCTACCAGAATTCCCCTTGGTTTGGTTGAGGCTAGTGCCATGCTCTTGGTATTTTCTAACATTCGCCCAGATGGTTTTGGCTGCTGGAGGCCCCCGTTCTGGGAAACGTTCCTTGAACGCATCACGAGTTTGCTGCAAACTTCCAGTTTGGTGAAAGGTTGTAACCACGAAGGTCCGCTGTTCAGTCGTAAGTTGAACCATCTTTTCAATGACTCAGACTGTCTCTAAAGCCATACACTGTAGGCCCATCTTAAATACCCATCTTAAACGAAGGACGACGCAACCGACGATTACCAGACCAGCTTAACAATTTTACATAAACAACTTGGCAGTCGACAAGTAATGCGTCCATTTCAAACTGTCTTGCACCGATTAGCCAAACTTGTAAAAATGCGACTTGAACTTGTCATTTTCAATGAACATGTACTCGGTCATGTGTGACGGCAATTATGCATGAAAGGCATCAATGGAAAGCTGAGGATCTCCTCATAATTGATAAGCCACATGCAAATTGTCAAACTAAATAACCTTTGCATATTAACCCCTTGAATTCGGATTACCTTTTTTTTGATATGCACTGTGTATATATATATATATATATATATATTGTTGCGGAGATGAGGACTGTATTTTTTTGATTGTGTGCTGTATTATTATTATTATTGTTTATTCTGCGCCCCCCTACCTCCGGAGCTGTGTAAAGGTGAAAGGGCATCCCATAATTAGTCCACAAGCATACACGTCAGCCAAATAATAGAATACCCCTGTTTGATAGTTATCTCTTATTCTGTGTTTTAGGGTAAGGCTGTGTCTCCCATTAATTGAAGTACTCCATTGCACCAGTGAAAGAGAATAGATCCCCTTTCATTCCCATCCCCAAAATCTCCATTTCCTTTTACATCCCCTTCCGTCATTGCCGGGCCTCGATTGCCAATTACCTCCCCTCCAATAACCGCCATTGACCACGAGGCAGGGTCGGAGAAGAAAGGCGTCTCTCCACCTCGTCATAGAGGGGAGGAGTGAGCCAGCCCCACTTGACCAACCAGGGCCGAGGTGAGCACACCGATGGGCGTGTCCTGAAGGCCGGCGGCTTGATCGCTGGAGGCGCTATAAAGGCGCGCGCGCAAGTGGCGTGAAGAGTCAGTGAGAGAGTCGTGAGGAGTCGGTCAGTGGAGTCGGTGGTCAGTTGGTTGCGTTGGTTGCGGTGAGGAGTCGGTGGTGGTGGTCAGTTGGTTGCGGTGAGGAGTCGGTGGTAAAGAGTGAGTGGACCAAGAAAGAGTTGAGGGTTTGGACCAGACGAGTCGGACAAGGCCTGGCAAAACACGCGACGTCCACAGCAGCCACAACAGCAGCCTGGGGGCCTGAACGGCGGTTTGGAGCAGGGCCGTGAAGGAACGGCGGCTGCTAAACGCGCCGGTTGTGCTGCAGGACCCCCTTGGACCTTCCTCTCCCTCCAGCCATCCACCTCCTGCCTTTCCACCCTTCTTGCGTACGTGAGTTTGTTTTGTTTGTTCTGTCCCTGGGTTAATTAAGTCTGTATAAGCTAATAATTGCACTGTGTCTCTGATTCTTCTGTATATTATTTTATTATCTTTCCTTCTCCTTGGTTACTTTGAGCATGTAAATAGTAGGAATAAATTTAGTAGTATTTCCAACCTTTTTGTCTTTTTTCTTCTTCTTCTTCACATCCGTGTCGCCTTTGTCTTTTCGCTATTGAATAGCTGCGGTGCGATCCGGCCAACGTTTGGGTGGAATCGGGTTCTAATCGGGGAATAACTGTTCGGTCGCGGTTGGACCATCCGCTCGGCCCATCATACCATCGAAACCGCGATCAGTAACAATTGGTGTCGGGAGGTGGGATTGGACCCGAAGCGCGCTTCACGCGCTCGAAATTATTAACGGTGAAATGTGCTTTTGTTTTACAAAACCCGAATTTTGAAATCGCGCCATGGCTGGTCAAGGCGACGGGATGCCGGTGGGAGAGATAGAGGGGTTAGGAGTAACCCAGGATCAAATGGAGGGGAGCAATGAGGAGGCGGTTGAGGGGGTATCAGGTGCACAAAATGGCGTGCTCGCGCATGTGGTTGAAGAGTCCCAAAATAGCGGCGCAGTGGAGGGCGAGCCCGCGGTGGCGGCTGGGGACGCTGGGCAAACCGGGTTTGACCTCAGATTATTCTTGACCCAACTGAATGCAAAAATGGATAGTATGGGGGGCCAAATGGGGGCAATGAGGGACGAAGCGAGGGGTACCAATGCCCAAATTGGGGAGTTAGACAAGAAATTTGGGAAGTTAGACAATAATTTTGAGGGGTTAGACAACGGGATAAAAGAGGTGAAAAATGGGTTAGAGGGGCTAGAAAATAGGATGGAAGGCAAATTGCGGGAGATAGGGGAGCAATCCGCCCGAGAAATTAAACAAATGGGAGAGCAGATAGAGGAGGTAAAAATCGGGGTAGAAACCAAATTGGATGCTCAGAGGGATGAATTGGGACAGATGAGGGTGGCATCTACAAAAGAGATGGAGGAGATGAAAGAGGGGATACGACGAGGTGTGAGTGAGGAGGTCTCGGGGCTACGCGAGGAGGTAAAGCGAGGTGAGAAGCGTATGGAGAAAGAGGTGAGAAATAATACGGCGAGGTTACAGGGGGGAATAGAGGACCTGACGGAGGAGGTGGAACAGCTGACAGAGGGACAAACGGAGTTAGTGGAGCAGGTTCAAAGGAACACTGCGGTACTAGGAGGGTTAAAAACGACACAAAGAGACATCAAGGAAGACTTAATAGCGACACAGAGGCAATGTCAGATGGTACGTGAGGAACTGACAATGAGGGTGGACGAGGTGACAGAGATAATGGAGACAAAGGACCGGCAGGTGAGGATGCACATAGAGACGGTCACGGTAGCCTTAGAGGACGAACTTGAGGAGACGCACCGAGAAATAAAAGAGGTTAAACAAAAATGAGAGGAAGTGGAAGAAGAGGTGAGTGAAATTAAGAAGAGACGGACAGAAACTAAGAGAGAAATCCAGGAGGAGGTAATGGAATTGGTACAAGGTCGGTGCTCAACTCATGATGTGCTGCTCACTAACCAAATAAAGAGTTTGCAGGTGGCAAAAGAGGTGCGGAGACGAGGTGCCAAGGTGAGTGGCGAAATATTCGGAAATGTACATGATGTGAGGAAAGCTTCAGTCGGCTTGGGGATTGGGTTGGATGCGGGTGTTCGTGAGAGGCCGTTGGTGAAGTGTGCGAAAAAAGAGGTGTGCGAGAATGTCCGACCATGGGGTGTGTGAGGAAAAAGTGCACGCCGAGGAGTGAGTGTGCCGTCAAGAGTGAATTGGTCGAAGCGCGTGTGCGAGGGGGTACATGGAAGCGCAGTGTGGTAAGTGTTACGGAGGAAGTAACGAAAGAGGGTGCGCGAGAGTGTGCGCGAGAAAGGTGTGTAACGGACAGGTGCATGAGGAAAGAGTGTGCTGTCGAGAGTAAGGGTGAGTGCACTGTCAAGAATGGAGGTGAGAGTAGTGAGAGTGGCACGGAGCGTGAGTTAGTTGTGACAGGTGAGCGAGGATGTACACCTGGCATGGAAGGATGCACACCTGGAATGGTAGAGCGTGTGTGGGAATGCACACTTGAGTTGGTCGTGAGGCACGTGGTTGGGTGTGCGAGTGAAAGCACACCTGTGATGGTCACAGAGGAGGTGACCGAGGAGGGGGCGCGAGGAGGTGTGTTGGTGAGGTGTGCGAGCGACGAATGTGTGCCAAGGTGTTCGGTGGTCAGGTGTGTGACCAAGTCTGTGAGCGGAATGAGTGTACCTGGGTGTGTAAGAGAAGGTACGACGAGGAGCATGGGAACAGCTGGAGGTATGAGCAAGAAAGGGGTAGCGTATGCATGTAAGCATCCAGGTGAGGCATCGACGGTAACCGGGTTAGCGGTTAGAGCGACTTATAGCCGAATCGGGCCCTCGGTGCGTGCCGGGCTTCGCGTGCCGCGAGAACCAGCGGGGATCCGAGCCACGGCGGGTTCGAAAGGACCGCCTAACGCGATCCACGCTGGGCCTCGCTTGGAACGGCCGCGTCCGGGCTCCACTAGGCGGAGCGGGCAGCCCGATAGGAAGGGTCGTCATGGCGACCACTTTCTATTGAGACATGCCGGCAGGTCGAGATCGGGACATTGGATGGCTCCACGCCGAGGTGGTGCGTGGGATCTCGGCCCGGGTAAGCCCCCGTCCCTGCCACGAATGCGGGACGTATCCAGCCGCTGGCACCAAAGAACCCGCGTTCATTGCTCGGCTGTACGAAGCCGAGCTCTAGAAGGGAATTGGCGCACCGAGAGGACCTAATAAGTAGACGGGTGATGAGGTTAGTGTTTTGGATCCAAAATTAGAAAAAGGCGAAATTTGATGATTGGTACGGTGATTGGCAGAATTTTTGATTGGTTGGATTTAGGTGTGCGAAATTGATAGTAGGATCTCCACGATGTGGTGGGATGGCAAATCCACCATCCCTCACAGGTGGGGGCAAATGCGCGATAGATTATGGGGTGTATGGCAGTGAAAACTAGCCCGGGTGGGTTAGGATATCGTGTGTAGGGATCTAGAAGAGATTGACATTAGGTAACGTTAAGGTTAGTTAGTGACTGATACCTGTAGTGGGGACGCAGGTAGATTAGTATGGATGATAATGACGAGGGAGCGCAATAGTTTAAAGGGGCGACTGGGAAGCGCAAGTTTCAGAGGGGAGTAGTTAGATGAGATGATGCCGTGTGTTTGAGGATTGAACAGGTGTGATTGCACAGGTGTGCAACGACAGGTGAATGAAGGACAGGTGTATGGAATAAATGGTATGGAGTATTGGAATGGATGGTCGTGGAGTGAGTATGGTGGAAATTGTGGAGTGGAGTGGATGGTGCGAAGGTGTGAATGGGGGAAGAGTGGACCCCCATCATGAATACCCGGGGCGGGTAGTGTAAGTGTTAGGTAGAGGGTACAGGTAAATTGTGGTTGGATATTGGCATCTGTGGTGCGGGTGAAAGAATGGTCTATGGATGGGTGCATTAGTGTTGTGGAAATGGCTGGGCGTGTAGCCTGTTAGTGTGTGTAGTTGGTTGGGCACTCCACCACTGTGAGGATGTCGGCCAGGTGAGGCCGCAGGTGGGCTCTGGGAGCCGGTAGTTGTGGATGGGGCCCGAGGATCCGGAGGACGAACCCGGGTAGCCCAGTGCCAGAGGGCACCAAGGGGTGACAGAGCCAGGAGAGGGCCTTCCCCAGTTAGTTAGGTTAGGGTGAGGAGCTAGGTAAGCTCGGGTGGCAACTGCAGTGGTGGAGGTGTGCAGGTGGGTAGACCTGCTGGGAGAGCTACACGTCGCAGCCCAGAAATTGTGCGAGGGCACCGGGAGATGAATCGGGGGAGTGAGACCCCAAATTGAGAAGCACCACAGTTTGGCCAATGGGAATTGGTTTTTAGAACCCATAGTGTAAGTTGGCCAATGGATTGGCAGGGAGAGACCCCGGGTAGTGTAAAGTGTGTTAATGTCATTTAGAAAGTAGTTAGGATGAAGTCTCCTCGCACCATCTGCATCCACTCACCTGAGGTGACAGGTACTCCACACCATGCCATGTTTTGATTATTTTTTATGATGCAAATGTTTGGATTGTGAGACGCATCATGACGTGGGTGTGACATTGTGCTTTGATGTTCCATCTCTTCCTCCTTATGAGGATTGATGATGAATTTGGTGATGGCAAATTTTGAAGTAGAGGGATTGTGGAGACGAATTTGGTATAGGAGAAATATGGGGAGACGTGACAGTAGCGACGGATTGGTAATGTGTAGATTTTTGTACATATGGGGTAAGGGCAAGGGTAGTGTAGGTGACAGGGGGGTGACGTACGGTAGGGATGAGCTTTCTCATTTCGCTCTCCGTACGCATTTCGCCTTGCATTGCCTTTTTGATGTGTACCCTTGTGACCTTACCCCTCGCTCATTTGTCTTTCCCCTTTTGTCTCCCACATGACCTGTGCGCCATTGGGCGCCGAGGGGAGCGTGCGTGAGTCGGCCATTGTGCGCCCGAAATTCCCAGAACCAGCTGTCTGCATCGATGCACCACATTATGGACCACATGCCTGTGGCCGAGCACCACTTATGGACCCCATGGGTTGGGGCATGGCCCCTCTGCTGGAACCGGCCATGAGGGCCTGAAATCTTGCTGGCGGACCTTGGCCACAGGGCACCGATGCCACACAGGTGAAGCACACGTAGTCGGCCCTGTGGGCCATAAATAAAAGAAAATAAAAAGGACACATTGGGCACACTTTATTGCAAATAGGCCGCCAGTAAGAAAATGAAAGAATGACATCTGGAAGAACAAATAATAATAACCAGCAGAGGGAGCCGAAGAGCAAGAGATCACCTGCAGGGTTAGGGGTTGTTGATTTTATTTTTATTGAACATGCATTGAACATTGATGAACTATGGTGACTGCACCGATTGGTGCTTGAGGGTGCTTGTATTGGTGCGTTTTTGGGTGCTTTAATGGTGCGTCGATGCAGAGCAGACTGTCTCCCCCCCAGAAAGAACAATCACAGGTCCTGGGTTAGTTTTGTAAATAAAAGTAGTGTCAACTGTAACTAATGCTCCCCACCGTCAGTGTATAGTTTGAAGACCATTCCGCAATTCGGTTAACTGTGGGCGTAAGTCTGTTAGGCAGGGTGCAATGGAGCAGCGGGACACATTTATTTATGTTTTAAAACTGTCGCACTCAGGGTCAGGTTAAAAGCATAGGGAACTACACCTACGTGTCACACTAAATAAAAGTTGTAGGCCCGGGACGTGCCTAAGAGGAGGAGGGTGCCAGTGTTGCTGAGATGAGGACTGTAATTTTTTTGATAGTGTGCTGTATTATTATTATTATTGTTTATTCTGCGCCCCCCCTACCTCCGGAGCTGTGTAAAGGTGAAAGGGCATCCCATAATTAGTCCACAAGCATACACGTCAGCCAAATAATAGAATACCCCCTGTTTGATAGTTATCTCTTATTCTGTGTTTTAGGGTAAGGCTGTGTCTCCCATTAATTGAAGTACTCCATTGCACCAGTGAAAGAGAATAGATCCCCTTTCATTCCCATCCCCAAAATCTCCATTTCCTTTTACATCCCCTTCCGTCATTGCCGGGCCTCGATTGCCCAATTACCTCCCCTCCAATAACCGCCATTGACCACGAGGCAGGGTCGGAGAAGAAAGGCGTGTCTCCACCTCGTCATAGAGGGGAGGAGTGAGCCAGCCCCACTTGACCAACCAGGGCCGAGGTGAGCACACCGATGGGCGTGTCCTGAAGGCCGGCGGCTTTGATCGCTGGAGGCGCTATAAAGGCGCGCGCGCAAGTGGCGTGAAGAGTCAGTGAGAGAGTCGTGAGGAGTCAGTCAGTGGAGTCGGTGGTCAGTTGGTTGCGTTGGTTGCGGTGAGGAGTCGGTGGTGGTGGTCAGTTGGTTGCAATTGGTTGCGGTGAGGAGTCGGTGGTAAAGAGTGAGTGGACCAAGAAAGAGTTGAGGGTTTGACGAGTCGGACAAGGCCTGGCAAAACACGCGACGTCCACAGCAGCCACAACAGCAGCTTGGGGGCCTGAACGGCGGTTTGGAGCAAGGCCGTGAAGGAACGGCGGCTGCTAAACGCGCCGGTTGTGCTGCAGGACCCCCTTGGACCTTCCTCTCCCTCCAGCCATCCACCTCCTGCCTTTCCACCCTTCTTGTGTACGTGAGTTTGTTTTGTTTGTTCTGTCCCTGGGTTAATTAAGTCTGTATAAGCTAATAATTGCACTGTGTCTCTGATTCTTCTGTATATTATTTTATTATCTTTCCTTCTCCTTGGTTACTTTGAGCATGTAAATAGTAGGAATAAATTTAGTCGTATTTCCAACCTTTTTGTCTTCTTCTTCTTCTTCTTCACATCCGTGTCGCCTTTGTCTTTTCCCTATTGAATAGCTGCGGTGCGATCCGGCCAACGTTTGGGTGGAATCGGGTTCTAATCGGGGAATAACTGTTCGGTCGCGGTTGGACCATCCGCTCGGCCCATCATACCATCTAAACCGCGATCAGTAACAATATATATATATATATATATATATATATATATATATATATATATATATATATATATATTTATATTTATATATATATATATATATATATATATATATATATATATATATATATATATATATATATATATACATATATATAGATATATATATATATAATTTATATATATATATATATATATATATATATATATATATATATATATATATATATATATATATATATATATATGTATATATATATATATAATATATATGTATATATATATATATATATATGTGTTATATATATGTGTATATATATATATATATTGTTACAGATCGCGGATTAAGATGTTAGTTACCGAGCGGTTTGGTATTGCCGCGACCTAACAGGATCCCTGGCTCACCCGATTCACCCAGGACTTTGGCCGTATCGCACCACAGCTGCTCAATGAGGGAAAAGACAAAAACGATGCAATGTAAAGAGGAAAACGAAGGCCAAGAAAGGTTTGGAAATACGACTGAATTTATTGACTATTTACACACAAGCAAAAAGGAACAATCAAGTTTATTTACAACACATAAGACGCAGGTGACACAGTGCAAATTTTAGCTTACCTACAGACTTAATTAAATACCCAGGGACAGAACAAACAAAACAAACTCACGTATACAAGAAGGGTGGAAAGGCAGGAGGTGGATGGTTGGAGGGAGAGGGAGGTCCAAGGGGGTCCCGCAGCACCACCGGCGCATTTAGCAGCCGCCGTTCCTCTTCGGCCCTGCTCCAAACCGCCGTTCAGGCCCCCTTTGGCTGTTGGGTGCTCCTGCTGCTGCGGCCTCCGTCCGCTGCGTTCCCAGGACTTCTCTGGTCCAAACCCTCAACTCTTTCTTGTTTCTGGTGCTCCTCACCACCGACTCCGCACCGCAACCAACTGACCACCGACTCCTTACCAACGCAACTGACTCAGACCAACTCAGACCAACTCCTTGCGACCAACTCCTTGTGCATCCCTGGCCAACTCCTTGTGACCACTTCCGTTTTGCGCCTTTTATAGCGCCTCCAGCGATTACGCCCCCGACGTTTTGGACACGCCCATCGGGGTGCTCACCTCGGCCCTGGTTGGTCGCGCGACCCTCGGGCTCCGCCTTGGATGACGACGGGCGGGCACGCCCCTCCTCCCCTCTGACGAGGTGGAGACACGCCTTTCTTCTCCGACTCAAAGCACATGGTCAATGGCGGTTATTGGAGGGGAGGTGATTGGGAATCGAGGGCTCAGCAGTGACGAGAGGGGATGTAATATGGAAATGGAGGTTTTGGGGATGGGAAGGAAAGGGAATCTATTCTCTTTCACTGGTGCAATGGAGTATTTCAATTAATGGAAGACACAGCCTTACACTAATACACATAATAAGGATATAACTGTCAAAAAAGATATATCGTGTCCTGCATGTATGTTTTATGGACTAACTACGGGAACGCCCTTTGACCTTTATACAACCACAAACGGAGGGAGGAGGGGTGATATTTTACAACAACCTTTTACAACAACCTTTTACAACAACGTTTTACCACAACAATAAAATAAAAAAAACATTCTCATATCCACAACACTGCACCCTCCTCCCCTTAGGCACGTCCCGGGCCTATAACTTTTACCTTAGTGTGGCACGTAGGTGTAGTTCCCTCTACTTTTAACCTGACCCTGAGTGCGACAGTTTTAAAACATAATAAATGTGTCCCGCTGCTCCATTGCACCCTGCCTAACAGACTTACGCCCACAGTTAACCGAATTGCGGAATGGTCTTCAAACTACACACTGACGGTGGGAAGCATTATTTACAATTGACGCTATTTTTATTTACAAAACTAACCCAGGACCTGTAATTGTTCTTTCTGGGGGGGGAGACAGTCTGCTCTGCATCGACGCACCATGAACGCACCCAAAAACGCACCAAAGCACCCTCAAGCACCAATCGGTGCAGTCATCATTGTTCATCAATGTTCAACAATAAAATAAATTCAACAACCCCTAACCCTGCAGGTGGTCTCTTGCTCTTCGTCTCCCTCTGCTGGTTATTATTATTTCTTCCAGTTGTTGTCATTTTCTTTGCTTTTCTTACTGGCGGCCTATTTGCAATAAAGTGTGCCCCATGTGTCCCTTTTTTATTTGATTTTATTTATGGCCCACAGGGCCGACTAGTGTGGTTCACCTGTGGGGCATCGGTGCCCTGTGGCCAAGGTCCGCCAGCAAGATTTCGGGCCCTCATGGCCGGTTCCAGCAGAGGGGCCATGCCCCAACCCATGGGGTCCATAAGTGGTGCTCGGCCACAGACATGTGGTCCATAATGTGGTGCATCGATGCAGACAGCTGGTTCTGGGAATTTCGGGCGCACAATGGCCGACCCACGCACGCTCCCCTCGGCGCCCAACGGCGCACAGGTCATGTGGGAGACAAAAGAAAGACAATTGAGCGAGGGGTAAGGTCACAAGGGTACACGTCAATAAGGCAATGCAAGGCGAAATGCGTACGGAGGGCGAAGTGAGAAAGCTCGTCCCTACCGTACGTCACCCCCCTGTCACCTACCCTACCCTTGCCCTTACCCCATATGTACAAAAATCTACCCATTTACAAATTCGTCACTACTGTCACGTCTTCCCCATATTTCCCCTATACCAAATTCGTCTCCACAATCCCTCTACTTCAAAATTTGCCATCACCAATTCATCATCAATCCTCATAAGGAGGGAGAGATGGAATTACGCACAATGTCACACCCACGTCATGATGCGCCTCACAATCCAAACATTTGCATCATAAAAAATAATCAAAACATGGCATGGTGTGGAGTACCTGTCACCTCAGGTGAGTGGATGCAGATGGTGCGAGGAGATCCTTCATCCTAACTATTTTCTAAATGACTTTAACACACTTTACACTACCCGGGGTCTCTCCCTGCCAATCCATTGGCCAACTTACACTATGGGTTCTAAAAACCAATTCCCATTGACCAAACTGTGGTGCCTTTCAATTTGGGGTCTCACTCCCCCGATTCATCTCCCGGTGCCCTCGCACAATTTCTGGGCCGCGACGTGTAACTCTCCCAGCAGGTCTACCCACCTGCACACCCCCACCACTGCAGTTGCCTCCGAGCTTACCTGCTCCCTGCCCTAACCTAACTACCTGGGGAAGGCCCTCTGGCGCTCTCCCCACTCGGTGCCCTCTCTGGCACTGGGCTACCCGGGTCCGTCCTCCGGATCCTCGGGCCCCACTGACACTAACGGCTCCCAGAGCCCACCTGCGGCCTCACCTGGCCGACATCCTCACAGTGGTGGAGTGCCCAAACCAACTACACACACGAACAGGCTACACGCCCAGCCATTTCCACAACACTAATGCACCCATCCAAATACCATTCTGTCACCCGCACCACAGATGCCAATATCCAACCACAATTTACCTGTACCCTCTACCTAACACTTACACTACCCGCCCCGGGTATCCGTGATGGGGGTCCACTCTTCCCCCATTCACACCTTCGCACCATCCACTCCACTCCACAATTTCCACCATTCTCACTCCACGACCATCCATTCCAATCCTCCAGACCATTTATTCCATACACCTGTCTTTCATTCACCTGTCGTTGCACACCTGTGCAATCCTACCTGGTGCCACCTGCACCCTCCTCCTCTTCCTGGACCATTTGGTCAACACAACACGCAATCACCACTACTCCCTCATACACGGCTCCACACACCTATTTACTCCCTCATTACACGGCTCCACACACCTATTCAGTTGCACACCTGTGCAATCACACCTGTTCCATTCTCACCTGTCCAATCCTCACACACACGGGCATCATCTCAGCTAACTACTCCCCTCTGAAACTTGCGGCTTCCCAGTCGTCCCTTTAAACTATTGCGCTCCCACGTCATTATAATCCACACTAATCTACCTGCGTCCCCACTACAGGTATCAGTCACTAACTAACCTTAACGTCACCTAATGTCATCTTCGCTAGATCCCTACCAATATCCTAACCCACCCGGGCTAGTTTTCACTGCCATACACCCCATAAGCTATTGCTCCTTTGCCCCACCACGTGAGGGATGACAGAGTTGCCATCCCACCACATCGGGGCATCTCTCACTACCAATTTTCGCTCGTCCAAATCCAACAATTCAAAAATTTTCCATTTACTGCCAATTCTACCCATACCATCATCAAATTTTGCTTTTTTCTAATTTCGGGGGCCAAAACACTATCCTCATCACCCGTCTACTTATTACATCCTCTCGGTGCGCAATTTCCTTCGAAAGCTCGGCTTCGTACAGCCGAGCCATGAACGCGGGTTCTTTTGTGCCAGCGGCTGGATACGTCCCGCATTCGTGGCAGGGATGGGGGCTTACCCGGGCCGAGATCCCACGCACCACCTCGGCGTGGAGCCATCCAATGTCCCCGATCTCGACCTTGCCGGCACGTCTCAATAGAAAGTGGTCGCCATGACGACCCTTCCTATCGGGCGGCCCGCTCCGTCTAGTGGAGCCCGGACGCGGCCGTTCCACGCGAGGCCCAGCGTGGATCGCGCACGGCGGTCCTTTCGAACCCGCCGTGGCTCGGATCCCCCGCTGGTTCTCGCGGCACGCGAAACTGCCCGACGCGCACCGAGGGCCCGAGTCGGCTATAAGTCGCCCTAACTGCTAAACCGGTTACCGTCGACGCCTCACCTGGACGCTTACATGCATACGCTACCCCTTTCTTGCTCATACATGCAGCCGTCTCCCTGCTCTTGGTCGTACCTTCTCTAACACACCTCGGTACACTCATTCCGCTCACCGACTTGGTCACACACCTGACCAGCCGAACACCTTGGCACACATTCGTCGCTCGCACACCTCACCAACACACCTCTTCGCGGCCCCTTTCTCGGGTCACCTCCTTTGTGACAATCACAGGTGTGCTCTCACCCGCACACCCAACCGCGTGCCTCACGACCAACTCAAGTGTGCATCCCCACACACGCTCTACCATTCCAGGTGTGCATCCTTCCATTCCAGGTGTACATCCTCGCTCACCTGTCACAACCAACTCATGCTCCGTTTCACTCTCACTACTCTCACCTCCACTCTTGACAACGCACTCACCCTTCCTCTCGACAGCGCACTCTTTCCTCATGCACCCGTCCGTTACACACCTCTCTCGCGCATCCTCTCGCGCACACTTTTTCGTTACTTCCTCCGTAACACTCACCACACCGCGCTTCCATGTACCCCCTCGCACACGCGCTATCGGACTCGACTTACTCCTGACGGCACACTCACTCCTCGGCGTGCACTTTTTCCTCGCACACCACATGGTCGGACATTCTCGCACACCTCTTTCTTCGCACACCAGACCTGTCGCACACTTCACCAACGGCCTTTCACGAACACCCGGATCCCAAACCAATACCCAAGCCGACTGAAGCTTTCCTCACATCATATACATTGCCACTCACCTCCGTACCTCGTCTCCGCACCTCCTTTGCCACCTGGCAAACTCTTTATTTGGTTAGTGAGCATCACACTATGAGTTGAGCACCGACCTTGCACATATTCCATCACCTCCTCCTGGATTTCTCTTTTAGTTTCTGTTCGTCCCTTCTTAATTTCACTCACCTCTTCTTCCACTTCCTCTAATTTTTGTTTAACCTCTTTTATTTCTCGGTGCGTCTCCTCAAGTTCGTCCTCTAACGCTACCTTGACCGTCTCTATGTGCATCCTCACCTGCCGGTCCTTTGTCTCCATTATCTCTGTCACCCTCGTCCACCCTCATTGTCAGTTCCTCACGTACCATCTGACATTGCCTCTGTGTCGCTATCAAGTCATTTTTAATTTCTTTTTGTGTCGCCTTTAACCCTCCGAGTACTGCAGTGTTCCTTTGAACCTGCTCCACTAACTTCGTTTGTCCCTCTGTCAGCTGTTCCACCTCCTCCGTCAGATCTTCTATTCCCCCTTGTAACTTTGCCGTATTATTTCTCACCTCTTTCTCTATACGCTTTTCACCTCGCTTTACCCTCCTCGCGTAGCCCCGAAACCTCCTCACCCACACCTCGTCGTATCTCCTCTTTCATCTCCCCCATCTCTTTTGTAGATGCCACCCTCATCTGTCCCAATTCATCCCTCTGAGCATCCAGTTTACTTTCTAACCCGATTTGCACCTCCTCTATCTGGTTTCCCATTCGTTTGATTTCCCTGGCAGATTGTTCCCCTATCTCCCGCAATTTGTCCTCCATCCTATTTTCTAACCCCATTAACCCATTTTTCACCTCTTTTATCCCGTTGTCTAACCCCTCAAAATTATTGTCTAACTTCCCAAATTTTCTTGTCTAACTCCCCAATTTGGGCATTGGTACCCTCGGCTTCGTCCCTCATTGCCCCCCATTTGGCCCCCCATTACTATCCATTTTTTGCATTCAGTTGGGTCAAGAATAATCTGAGGTCAAACCCGGTTTGCCCAGCGTCCCCAGCCGCCACCGCGGGGCTCGCCCCACGCGCGGCGCCGCTATTTTGGGACTCTTCAACCACGTTGCGCGAGCTCGCCATTTTTGTGCGTCTGATACTCCCTCAACCGCCTCCTCATTGCTCCCCTCCATTTGATCCTGGGTTACTCCTAACCCCTCTTCTAGCTCTCCCACCGGCATCCCGTCGCCTTGCCCAGGCCATGGCGCGATTTCAAAATTCGGGTTTTGCTTTAAACAAAACAAATTTCGGCAGCTCGTAATTTTGGACCAAATTTTTTTTTTTTTTCTATTCGTTTTAAAAATTTTCGTTCGGGCCTCGAATCCCACTCCCAGACACTCAATTTGTTACAGATCGCGGATTAAGATGTTAGTTACCGAGCGGTTTGGTATTGCCAGCGACCTAACAGGATCCCTGGCTCACCCGATTCACCCAGGACTTTGGCCGTATCGCACCACAGCTGCTCAATGAGGGAAAAGACAAAAACGACGCAATGTAAAGAGGAAAACGAAGGCCAAGAAAGGTTTGGAAATACGACTGAATTTATTGACTATTTACACACAAGCAAAAAGGAACAATCAAGTTTATTTACAACACATAAGACGCAGGTGACACAGTGCAAATTTTAGCTTACCTACAGACTTAATTAAATACCCAGGGACAGAACAAACAAAAACAAACTTCACGTATACAAGAAGGGTGGAAAGGCAGGAGGTGGATGGTTGGAGGGAGAGGGAGGTCCAAGGGGGGTTCCCGCAGCACCACCGGCGCGTTTTAGTAGCCGCCGTTCCTCTTCGGCCCTGCTCCCAAACCGCCGTTCAGGCCCCCTTTGGCTGTTGGGTGCTCCTTGCTGCTGTGGCCTCCGTCCGCTGCGTTCCCAGGACTTGTCTGGTCCAAACCTCAACTCTTTCTTGTTTCTGGTGCTCCTCACCACCGACT